>NC_134402.1:274917947-275005447 GCF_038048845.1 Mixophyes fleayi
TTTTATTTGCAGCGCGGTTGTATTTTAATATTTATATATTCTTTTTACATTTTATATCTTACTCTTTAACGTTTTGCATGAAGTGATAACATAGGGACTGATACAGATTGGATCTTGCCTGTAAAATATGCAAACTTGCATTGTGCATGCCCACAAAGAGAATGCATGAGTATGTCCACATGCAGTTTGACATTTTTTGTCCTGCCTCCTAATGTTTAGAGTGGTGGGACAGTGAGAAAAGTGCCAGGCAAGTGTAGGCAATGTAGAGTAAAGATGTACTCATGTAATATGACATGAGGGTTGAAGTAAACATGAAGGGAATTAAAAACTGAGGTTGTGTCACTTAAGTTATATCTCTGAGATTAAAAGTTTAACTGGAATGTGTACACCCATTTGATGTCATAGGGGAGGGCTAAGGAGTAGTCTTTAAAATGATGGGCAGAGTGTGAATCAATTTCTAGATAGAGATTCAGGATGTTGGAAAAGTACACTGTGTCTCTCCTGCCTGTCCCTAGTGTATTGCATTACTGTTTTGTTGTTCCTTTTTTTCTCATTTCTGTCCCTTTGCTCTGGTTTTCCTTTGCTGTCTCTCTTTTTTTCCTTGGTTTCGATTACTTTTGTTGTGTTTCACATTGTGCCCCTACAGCTCCCATTCATCCAATCTCCTTAGTTCCTTCTACATTTACCCCCCTCCCTGTTTTCCCGCTAGCTTGCAGGATGCTGCACCCCCTCACCCTCATTGACTTCCCACAGTGCTAAAACCCCCTCATTTCCGAAGTGATTGCCTCTTCCTGGTCCGCTCCAACCTCAGGTATGCTCTTGATATTTGCTCCCTTCTCGGTCAGCTGCAAAGTGAGAAAGTACACCTTGGACCAGCTGAGTAGGGGATGCTGGGTCACATTAGACCCCATGGTTGATTTCTCTGTCTTCTCAGTTGCAAAAAAAGGCAATATATTGTAATTTTATCTATATCTCATTATTTTGTAATAGTCATTCAGTGAAATCTATATTTAGAAAAGGGAGTTTTTGTTAGCCGGTTTTGTCTGGGCATTTTCGACATTCTGCCAAGAGCATAGCTTTCATTACCTTGTTTTTCTTATATGCTCTGTGCCATAATTCTGCCCTTCTGAATCAAACCAAGGGACTAGTGCATATTTATGGGTTAAAGGGGACTGCCCGAGACTTGCAGCTGAAGTGGTCCCCACGACCCATGTATATAAATATGGAATGTATATAAACTATATTTATATGTTCTTTTAGTGGCGTGTAAGAAATATGTAATAAAGACATTTCAGATAGGCCAATAATCTCCCTTTCCACACATTGATGCAAATTTGTTTGCCCAAAACATGTCTTGACAATGCAAATAAAAGTCCACATTCTGAGAAATTAACAGGACAGATTGTTGACCTTGCAAAGAATATATGTGTAGATGGAGATATGATGCCTGGTAATTTATCATATGTGATGGAGTTAGAGAACCGTAAAGTATGGTTAAATAATTTTTTAATTGAATTGAAGAAAGCAAATGCTCCGGTGGCAGATTTACAAAATCCTTCATTAAGTGGACAACTTCGGACAAAGCCATTAGTAGACATTTAAAAGATGATGAGAGGGCACAATGGTAAATGGTGCAAGTAAAAATGGCATTGTCCTTGGAGTGAGGTACATTTGTGCCATAATGCTGCCCTTCTGAATTAAATTAGGAGACTCATAAACATTTATGTGGGAGGGAGGGCGGAAAAATCATTGCCCCGGGGTATGCTTCATCCAACCCCAGGGTAAAGGGGACTGCCTGAGACTTGCAGCAGAGGCGGTCCTCAAGAAGGGCTGTACTCATTCTGATGCCAGGGTAACTGGGAGGCCACATACTGCTGCTGCATCCCGACTAGTGACAGGCAGCCGGTGTGCACAGCTGTAATTAAATTAAATGGCAGAGGTCATTGGATGGACACCAGTATGAATGAATAGAGTTAGACATTTTGGAAAGTAGTTAGACAAAGGTGTCCTGCACAAATATTTCAAAATTAAAGGATTAGGCACACAACACATTGCCTGAGCATTCATCAGTAGCCAAGAGCAAGGCTTTCCTACCTTGTTTTTCTTATTGCATCATCGTCAGGTATTTATATAGTGCCCCTATTTCCACAGCACTGTACAAAGAACTCAATCACATTACTCCCTGCCCCATTGGAGCTTATAATCTAAATTCCCTAACATAGACACATATTCTCTGATCAAGTGAGCCTTATATGCTCTGTGCCATAATGCTGTCCTTTTGAATTAAACTAAGGGACATGTAAACATTTACGTGGGAGGAAGGGCAGAAAAATAATTTCGCTGGGGTAAGCTTCGCCCAACCCCAGCTTAAAGGGGACTGCCTGAGACCTGTAGCAGAGGCATTCCCCAAGAATTGGTGTGCTCACTCTGACACCAGGGCTGCTTCCTGGCTAGTAACAGGCAGATGGGGCACACAACTTTATAAATTACATTATTTCTGCAATCTGAATGGATGTTGGGGGGGTGCTCTTGGCCCCATTTCTCTTATCTCTGTGCTACTGGTTCCTGCTCATAAGCTTTACTATATTGAGTTAAGTCCTGGGATATCAGAGTACCTGTGAGTGCGGCCAACTTTACAGGAAAGGCAGTGGCTATCTACTAGATCAGTTCCAGTGATCTCATGATCTTCCAGCATGCCTTAGCTCCACCCCTTGACTTCCTATAAAAGCCTGGCCAGTTCCTGTCTCCAGTGCCTGATTATTGTGCTCTGTGCCTGTGATCTAGCTCCTGCTCCTGTTGCTGTTCCTGTCTACCCGCATATACTACACGTGTACCGACCTCGGCTTGCCCTCCACTACGCTTCTGCCTCAACCTTTGGACCACTATGCTTCTCTGTGTAACGAACCCGGCTTGTTTGACCTTTCTTCCATCTCATCTCCTGTTAGCCAGCCTTCCTCCCTGCCACTGGGCTCCTATCCAGTCTCCGGGCCGTGACAATAAGCTTGGTGGTGCAAAGCTTCTTGAAAAATAACCATGAGGTGCAGTAGATTCTTTCGGTGGCCCGTAAAATTTCAGGACGTTTCCGGCATTCTGCCACAGCATGTAGGAGATTGCAGCAGCTTCAAGAACAATATAATTTGCCCTGCTTAAGCAGGGCAAGAGGTATCTTAAGCAAGAGGTTTTAACAAGTTGGAATTCGACCCTGTACATGCTTCAGAGGATGGCGTAACAGCGCAAAGCCATACAAGTGTATTGCACAAGCCATGACATTGGGAAAGGAGGGGGAATGTATTTCAGTCTTGCACAGTGGAGAATCCTTTCTGTGTTGTGCAAGGTGCTGAAACCATTTGAAGTTGTGACGTGTGAAGGGAGTTCAGACTCTTTCATTCCCTTAATTTGACTTTTGGAAAAGCAGCTTGATAAACTGAAGGAGGAGATGAAAGAAAGCAATTCTGCAAAGTATGTTGGCCTTGTAGAGCAAGTACTTTATTCGCTTCGCAATGATCCAAGAGTTATTAAAATCTTGAAGTCGGATCACTATGTTTTGGCCACTGTGCTTGATCCTAGGTTTAAGACCTACATAGATTCTTTGCTTCCAACTGACCGAGATCTGAAGAGATGCAAGGAGCTCCTGGTCAGCAAGTTGACCGCTGTACTGGTCCTTGGCTTGACGACGTCCCCTCCTTCAGTTTCTCAGGCAGCTGCTTCTCGTAAGAAATTGCACTTTACAAAGAGAAGCAGGGATGACGCAGGTGGCAGACCACAACAGTTTGACATCTGGGGGTAAATGTATGAACATGCGGGTTCTTCAACACCCGCGTGTTCAGCGCGTTCGGCGATTAAATTTCAAGCGGCGCTGCATTGTAAAGGGAAACCTTGAAATTTAATCGCCGAACACGCTGAACACGCGGGTGTTGAAGAACCCGCATGTTCATACATTTACCCCCTGGTCTGGTTTGAAAGAAATTAGCAAAAAAAGTGTGACCTCCATCCGATCCTACTATTAACATGCAAAGGATAGTGGAGGATTATTTTCAAGAGTTCATTGAAATCGAAATGTCAGACAGTCCCTTTCCATACTGGGAGAAAAAACAAGCAATTTGGAAACCCATGTACAAACTCGCTTTGCAATACCTAAGCTGCCCACCCTCCAGTGTGTACTCAGAAAGAGTTTTCAGCAAAGCCGGAACCATGTCAGTGATCAACGTAGGAGATTACTTCCTAAAAATGTGGAAAAGATGATGTTCATCAAAATGAACTACATCTTCCACGAGGAAGGCCTTCACCGGCAAATAGATCCAAGTACTGACACTCCCGTTATGGCGAATTCCAGCGGAGATGAATTATTAGTCTATGATGATGATGTACACACTGATGAGGGTGAGGATGATGCTGAAGATGATGATGTCAACGTCTTGACTGTGTCAATTCATTTGACAGCACTGTTGGTCTAACCTGCCTTTAGGACATTGATAGCTGGTTTAGTGGAGGCCCAAACAAACCAAGCACTTCAGCCACAAAAGTGGCAGCCCTTGCGCTGAAGTGCTTGGTTTGTTAAAGTGTGCATGTCCTTTGTAAGATCCGACATATGGGTGGATGGGAGGGCCCATGGACAATTCCATCTTGCACCATTAATCATTCCTGGCACGGACGTGTGTTTCTGCCATTACTCTAACAAGCCCATTGTTAGTTTGTTTAGGGAGGGCCATGTTGGACTTGCACTTCAGCCACAAAAGTGGCACTCCTTGTGGATGAACTTCTTGACTTGATAAATTGTACATGCTACCTCTACTAATTGTGGGTTACATTGTTATCTTGTTTATTGAGGGCCGAAAGAAAATAAGCACTTCAGCCACAAAAGTGGAACTCCTTGTGGATGAACTGCTTGGCTTGTTAAAGTGTGCATGTCCTTTTTAAGATCCAACATAAGGGTGAGTGGGAGGCCACAAGAACAATTCCATCTTGTATTACTTTTCTATTGTGAGTTTGTGACACTGACGTGTGGCAATGTTTTCAAGATGTGATATAAACTGCAGTGTGTTTGTGTTGTTGCTCTGTCGCTTAACATCCAGCCAGCTCCCTGCAGTATTTGGCTGAAAGTGTATGAAAAGCATATTGTGACCTGTGAGATGGTAAAATTCGAATGTAAATCACTGGAATTTAGTGTTAATGAGGTTAATAATAATGTAGGTACAAAATAACACCTAAATTATTTGTTTTTAGCCCAAAAAATGGAATTTTGTACAAAATAGCTAAACAAAACCAAAACAAAAAAACGCAAGGGCGGTTTTGGCAAAACCAAAATCAAAACCCAAAAGGTAATCCAGATCCAAAACCAAAACCACAACCAAAACCAAAACACGGGGGTCAGTGAGCATCTCTAATTTTTTATCTGGATTTAATTACAAATTGTGGAAAACAGGTAAAAGTGGTAATTTTGAGGTCCAAATTTACACCAATTTTAGACTGCAGCAAGCTGCTGGCTAAAATTAGTGACAGTGTTGTGGCAAACAAACATGGTAGTTTAACAATTATTTCTTAACAAACAAATGTTATACTTTTGTTGGGGGGAGGGATTGTGCTGTTCAGAGTCAAAGAAAAGAACACCATGCTGCTCTTAATCAACCACAACAGCTTGTTTTTTTGCCCGCTTAATAAAGATGTCACTGACTGCCCCTGTCAATATTACTTTGAGTACAAAAGAGAAAAAGTTTTTTGCTATAATTCTGCTCACACTCAAAAATAATACTCGATTATTTGCACGCCTAATAAAGAGGTCAATGAGACTGCCCCTCGACAAATTTAAAATTACTTTGACTAGAAAAGAGAAAAGATTTTAAAATAAATTAATATTTTTTGGTGAATGCTGCTCACAGTCAAACCCTGGTTTATTTTTTTTTTAACAACAATAGTTTTTATTACAGTTTTAGTAGTAGTTAAGGGAAGGTGGAGTATAGAAAAAAAGGGGGGTACAGAGTGGGGAGCAGACATTGCAAAATATACTTGACAGCATAGTATTCAGTAAAGTACAAAATACAGACTATGAGCATCTAAATAATTGGAGGGTCAGATGTGTATGTGGTAGTGAAATTCTGATTATAGATCTTGGGTAAAAACCAGGGGTGTGGAGGGCATGACAGTTTGCCAAGTTAGCCAATTAGGCGGGTCAGTAGGGTGAATAAGTTTGGATCCCTCACCATCTGTTGTAAATACGTGCCACGACATCCACTTAACAAAAGGGGAAGAGGGCGACATAGAATATGGAGCATCAGAAGTCTCCATACCGAAACTAAAATGAATTTTGGCAATTATCTTATGGAGTGTAGGGGGAGAGAGTTGTTTCCAGAATTGTACTATTGCTGCTCTTGTGGCTACCAAGATATGGTTTATTAAAGGTGCAAGAGGGTGGTAAGTGGAGTTGGAGTTAATGAAATGGATGTGACTTTCTGGGCTAAATCAAATACCTCAAGCCAAAGGGGTTAGATAACAGGGCATAACCAAAACACATGCCATAAGTCTCCCACCTCTCCAGTTACGCCAGCAAAATTTAGAATGGTTAGGCCAGATTTTCTGAAGGCAGGCTGGTGTGAGATAAGTTCGATATAATAGCTTGAATAAAATTTCCACATGTTTGGAACATTTTGAAATTGTAGACAGGTTACTGTATATAATTTCCCATTGGTATGGTGAAAGGAGGATGTTGAGGTCTGGCTCCCATCTAGTCTGAGATACATGTTTGGGAGCCTCTGGCAGTTCAGTAAGATATTTATGCCAAAAAGTAATACCACCCTTATTGTTGCCTTTGGTTAGTTTATTGTATAGGATAGGTGGGGGTGGAGAAATCTGATAGTTTTGTTAACAGAGGTCCCCAATTCAATGCCGCAATCGTATGTATTTATAGAAATTTCTGGGTGAGATGTCATATGTGTCCTGCAACTGTGCAAAGGAGCGGAGACACCCGGGACCAAATAGGTGTGGTAGAGAGGAGAGGCCAGACTGGATCCATTGGTATTGTCCAAACCCTGTTTTTTGCCAGCTTTATAAGGTTGTCACTGAATCTGACCCTCACAAGATTGCTTCTTGCTATGAGAAACGGATTGCCGTTTTTATGACTCTCAGACATCTTAAACTACACGTTGTCTGATATATCGGACATAACAATTGTAACAAGATATGATCTAAGTGGTAACAATATATGAGACACTAATCCGTATGTGAGAGATTTGTATCCGTTCACGTAACAGCTCTTAATCACAGCATTCACGCGGCAATAAGATATTAACCCACACGAAAGAGTTATATCTATCTGCGTAATTAATTTGATTATAATACTTATGATGCAACTACACAATGGGGAAAAGGGGTATATATATTTGAGAAGAGTTAAGCTCTTAGATATTATTTATTTGTATACCACGTAAAATGCACTCCATCCCCAGTGTTTAAATATAAAGAGACATATAAGGCATAGCCAGCTTTTATACAATACTTCATTATTACAATTTTAATCTGGTTACATATTTCGCTGTTTATTTTATAATAATTATTAAAGGTTAAGTTTTATCAATCAGAGAACACTATTCCTATTGGATAATTAATGCGGATATGGAGTGATTAGTGCATCATATTTAAAACCTTCTTTCACTCTCTCTTTCTGTCCTCATCCTTAAGATATACCACCTGCCCCCCATCCCAGCCTGCATCCTGAATGTCTGTGAAAAAGCTGGCTAGGGCGCCTAGGGCATAGGTGCATTTGAAATAAAAGCTAGTGGGCAGGGGACATGTGAGAAAAGCTGGTGGAATGGAGGTGGCATGTGTGACAAGAGCTGATGGGTATGGATGGCATGTGTGAGAAAACTGGTCGGCAGCAGGGGACATATCAGTGTGTAACAGGCGAGTGATTTGTTTTGTTTTTGTTCTGAAATTTAATATTTATAGCCGTGAAGCCTGGACAGCATTTTGCATTAGTACATCTGGACATCAGTGCATCTGGACTGCAGACTTGCCAATTAGCCAGGAGGAGGTAAGAGTTACTATTTTTATTTCACAAATGTCAAGTATGTGACGGGATAGGAAGTGGGAATTGGGGTGAGATGGGCGGTAGGCTGAATCTTTGCCTAGGGAAAAAAAAAAAAAAAAAATGAACAAAGATAGAGGTCCTTTCAAAATTCCTGTATTTGTTTCTAAATATAATATGAAATCTAAACAAATTACAAAGATTATTAAGACCAGACCAACTTCAATTTATTGAAGATGGACAATGTCTTGTGCGATGTCATTGAAAAAAAGCCTACTGTCATTTTTAGGAAAAATCTAGATCTTAAAATGATTTTAGCACCTAGTTCCCTTAGAAATGTACGGGATACCGCTAACAATAACTGGCTAAGTAAGCCAGAGGGCTGCTATAAATGTGGTAAAAACATCTGTTTATCCTGTAATCACATTAGGAATAAAGTTAAAAATATTACATCTAACCATTTAGGAACATCTTTTCCCATTAAGGAATTCATTAATTGTGACAGTGTATATGTTGTCTATGTACTTGAGTGCGAATGTAAATTACAATACGAAGGTAGAACAACAAGATCCCTGAAGATGAGATTTAGGGAACACAGAAGGAACATTTTAAATAGAGTGTATACCCATAGAGTGTCGAGGCACTTCGCTGAACATCATGATGGCGACCCTAAAAGTCTAACTCTATTAGTGGTTGAACTTGTGAAGCAAACAGAAAGAAGAGGGGATAGGTTTATGAAATTGTGTCTGTGCGAGTCGGAGTGGATTTTCAAACTTTCTACCCTGACTCGCACAGGTCTGAATGAAGCTCTAGATCACCATTGTCCTAATTGATGACTTAAGCCTCTTCAGTTTTACAGGTTAGCTGGTCCATCCCTATTATTGTTGCTATTAGGACTGGGAGTCTCTAATTTACACTTTTATATATATATTTTTATTTTGCTTTATTTTTATTATTTTATTTTTTTATTTTATTATTTATTATTTTTTATTTTATGTTTTTATAATATATTATATTATTGTTTATTTATATTTACATTTATTTTTAAGTTGACACTGGTCCCACAATATCTTAGCTGTGAGATACTATTCCTCACATTTTTGGTCAATGAGAATGACCTTGTAATAGGTGGTCATTGTCCTATATATTGTTATGAATGTATCATATGTTATGCGGGATGATCTATGAATTCGTTGCTCATATTATGTTTTGAAATATATTGCTGATCACAGCCCCAAAAAATGTGAACCGTTTGCATAAAGTAAAAAGCTACTAACGCTAAATATAAGAAATTAGACTAAGAGATACAATTTACACTGTTGAAACATCGGATGTACACGACGGAATAAAAATAAAAATAAGAAATGTGAAACTAGTTCTAACTATATTTATTCTGGTGCATTAGAAGTTAACGATTAACCGAACTCAGTGTTTGGAGCAGACTAGATAATTACAATCAACCCAATACACCTGTGTAATCAGCTCTCTATTTAAAGGAATGGAATGAGACCTCTAACAGCTTTGAGAAAGTGCTGAGAATAGGCACGAAACACGTCAGTGAGAGGTCTACGATTGCATCCTACTACCTCGCGGATAAGCTATACACTAAAGTCGGTTTTAATCCACACGGACACGCTGGAGTTAAGATTCCTAATTCTCTTGTTATTTATCGATCTGTCCATATCAGATAAACACTGGACAACACAAGAGAGTCTAATCTGGAATCCCATTTGTTCAACTTCCGCTGACGAGCGGCTTTTATCTGGATTATCCTTGTGGTATACCGACTGTTGAAACCGCGATCCAGGAGTAATAATAGGTCTGCTTTTGGAACATATTGTGTTACCAGTGAGTGTAATTCCCTCCGGAGGGTAGAAGACGAAGTCTGGTAAGAAGTACGCTGGTATATATGTTTTGCAGCTCTTACAACTGTAATAGCAACATCTATTCCTAAGAGTGAGCTGATTACCTTGCTATATTCGAACTGCAGTCCTAACATCTAATAAGTAACTATCTGCTGCCGATAATGAGGTGATTGCCTCTATGGTTCTAGTTGTATAATAGTCTTTAATTCTGAAAACAAAGAGACTTCTTTTCATCTCTCTCGTCTTAGCTGTGATACTAAGTACAAAACGATCTTGTCTCATAAAGAGTGTATTGGCTGGTATTATCCAACTTCTGTCGCTGTGTACAGCTTGGTCACAGCCTGGCTTATGTCATTTTAATTGTGAAGATTTTCATTATTTATTTATTTACTTTATTTATAATAAAGTACCGCTGGGTTAAGCAAAACTAAAATATATTTTTTAAAAACACTATGGTTTTATGCATTTTCCTGCTGCTGCAGGTGCTTTGCAACACAATGGAAGTGATCAGGGTGGAAAGAAGACCAAGCATTATACATAAGTTTGTGCCCATGCTTCATGTTGTACTGCACCAGCGACGCCACATCAGCGTGAAACAATAACGTGCATAGAGCCCACAGCAGGTGAGCCTGTGTGCTTTAAATCCCAGGAATTAGTCCCAGTCCGGCCCTGCAAACACATGCACAGATTAAGATATGAACTGGCTGTAAGCCAGTGAATGTCAAGCAAAACCAAGAATAACATGTGATTTGGCAGGAAGCATTTCAAACAAAGAAATTGTCTCTAACATGTGCTTGACAGAAAGCTAAATCAAACAAATAAGCATGTGCTTGACAGGAACTACAGCTTGCCACAGTGCAGTGACTCATCATTACAGGCAGTGTCTAGTTGTGGATGGTGTGGGAAAGGTCACCGCCTTCCATCTGAAGCGGTGCATTCTTGGTTAAGGTTTATAAACTCCTGACCCAGGGTAAACTGACTCTTTGTCCATTACACTTCTTACACCTGAAACCTTTAGTACATCCACTGGACACACACTACAAATGCTGTATCTTTTCATGTACTAAATCTGTCTGTATATATAACTTATCCTGCAATAACTTTTCTATATATTAACATTCTTAACCTTATCATCTATTTACCTTCTTACTTAACTCTAATCCTGCCATCTATTTCTAGTAACTATTTCTTACCATATATCTAACTTCTTAAGTAACTATATCTCTCTCAGGCACACACACACACACACACACACACACACACATACATATATAAACACAGAGTAATCCCTGAATTTAAATACATGAGGAAGGATTACTGAAATACAAAGATAACATAGCAACAAAATAGGGTAACACATAAGATTTGAATCAAAAACTCACTTCTGAAGTGGCTTAATAAAATCTAATGTATATTAACATCATATCTTTTGAGGCTATAATGTAAAATATGTATTGCTTGTAAGCATTTTAAGTACTCTATCCTTGATCTCAAAGTTATCTTTGTAAAGTAAAATATTTTGTACCTTGAATCTGTTTATATGTTTAGATAACTGAGAAAAAGGACAAATTAATAATTTGCTTATATTGATAATGCAGTATGGTGAAGTGAATGATAGATTGGTATTTATTTAGCGATTAACACCTAATCGTGGGCTATCTGATGTGGAAGTCAATAGATGTGTAATACTTAGGTAATATAAAGCCTGGTCAAACAAAGGAATCAAGTAAGTCGCTCATATAGATTTCAAGTTGGGATGTTGCAAGGTGAATGTTTAAAAAGGTTGTGTAAAACAAGGCGTCTTAATTACATTTGGGATGCGTTGTATTCGATGTGACTAAATACCAAAAAGTTGCAAATTGCATCATATCCCAATAATTAATGAGATTAGTTATTAATAGGATCAAAGACATTGCATCTTTATTATGGAGGAACATCAGGTCAATACTACATAACGGAAACTAGAAATTACAGAAATAACAGTCTAAGTATGTCAGTTCCTGATGAAACAATGCTGCATTTTCAACTAGTGCATGGTGAAACTTTGCTGTTGATTTATTTGGATTCAAATGGTGATGACTCCTCTCACTGTCAAAAAGCGACTCCAGCTCCAGCATCACACTTTCACCATAGAAAGCTTATTCCAGAATCAGCTTCAAATATGAAAGCAGCATTTTGAGTAATGGCCCTGCTACCCAATGAGAGAAAAAAGGAAGCACGATGTCGGAGCCTCTTAATAACAACTGAACACTAATAACATACCTCCCAACTCTCTGTATTTTATCTGGACAGTGCCAATGTTAAGGCTCTGTCCTGCTATCCTGCCCGGAAACATGTTTTTCCATGGGTAGAAATGTTGGGAGGTATCTTCCATCCATAGTTGCTCTGCATAGCAGAGGAGCAGTGAGCAGGTGCAGCACACTAGGTGCTGCTGTGTTTGGAGGGGAAGGGAGACTTTAAGTGGGCAGGCTAGGCAGCCCTCATTGTGACATTACCATGCCCCCTACCCCACTGCCAGGGACTGAAATGCAGGGAGGTATGCAAAAAGTAGTGGCAATAGAAGTAGAATGGGTGCTCTTTAGATTTCAATTGGGTTGCCATGAGGAGAATTATGTAATGACAGAGAGGTCCCAAAGCAATAAGAATATATTCTAATTTAGAATTCAAATAATAATTAAATAAAAACCTTATGGACTTCAATGTCACTCCACTTAGCAAAGCCAGACATACCACTGAGAAGGTGCTGCCACTTCACAGTCTGATAATACTAGTTATTGCTTGAAACTAGTTATTTGTTAAAAACTAGTTTGCTTCTGTTTTTTCTAATTCTTTCAAATTGCATTACCTTTGGCTGATTAAATTATTCATGTGAAAAAAAATCACTTCACAGTAGTACAATAGAAAATTAAATGAGAAACTCAGAACAAGACTATCATTACACCGTATAAGGCAAGCTATGCTTATAGCTAAGAATGAAATGTAAACTAACTAAAGCCATACACTAGTTTATCCATATTCACGCTTTGATACAATCACCCTTTCACCACACCAAGATCCAGCTGTGGCAGTTCACCAGAACTGTCCATTGAGAAGGGGAGGAGCCGATGAAGAAGAGCTCAGAGAAGCTTGACACTTAGCCCACAGTCCCAGTAAGTGCTATAATTATGTATGGCAAAAATGGCAGGATAATGGGTGTTATATATGTGTGTAGTGGCATGAGACCACTAAAATACAATTTCCCACAATACATACTGCAGAGTATAAGTGAAGAAATGCTGAGTGTACCAGTAAGTTTATTAGGAATAAAAACTAAGGGCCTCATGTAGAGTTGGACGCAAGTCCAACTTATCAGTGCAAAAAGCAGTTTTGGCCAAGGATGCATTTCAGTTTTCACTCAGACTGAGACAGATCTCCCTCTTGTACCTCTCTGTGCTTAGAGAGGTGGAACGGAGAAGGTAGTGGGCGAGCCTTGCAATATAAAAGTACATGCTGAGTTGAAAGCAGCTCCAGATAGGTTTTCTAAGAGACATATCTTTTGTTGGTATTTTCTCCTGGAGCAACAGACCATGCTGTATTAAAAAGAGTAGAAGAAAAATAATTAAATTTAAAAACAGTTGTGCACTTCCTCCCAATCAGCTTAATCAACCTAAATGCTCTTTTGGTGGGGGCTAAAAGCACGTTTTTTTTTACATTAATTGAATTATTCATGTATCTGGTTTACAGGGCCACTGTGACTGATACACTCTAGTGTATCATGCACACCGACCCATAGGGCAGATAAAGAGGTGTGTTTGAGCAATTTGCATATTATTCTGAGTCAAACAGATCTTTAAATCCATGTAACTTAGAATACTGTGTAAATTATGAGATGCAATTTACACTTACGGTTTTAGTGTAAATTGCATCCAACTGCACATCAGGCCATATATTTGGGCTTTCTTCATGAACCCATTTTGCAGGCTTCTATAGAAACAAAGTGATTATTATTATTAAAAAATAAATAAATACTGATTATCATTAAAATATCTCCCAAAAAATGTTTGTGCATCTATTTATGGTAATAAGTAGCAGCAGATTGTATATCTGACAAAATATCACACTTTAGTAGTTCATTACTGGTAAAGTGTGAACAAGAATGGTATTGGTACAATCAGTGTCAATAAACTCATATATGAAAAAAAAAAATTATATTTATATCAAAGTTTATAAGTAACACATGTTGGGGGATGCCCTTATATTTGCTTTATTCCATGACCACTTTGTCAGTATTGATAGGTAAAGGGTAAGAGTTGTGCATGTATTGTCTAGCAACAATTGATGCATTGCAGGTGACACTTAGAGAAGCAGAAGTCTTTTTAACCTTCATGAATACAATGCATGTTATAATTTTATAGTTGTTTTATGTAAAACTTTGATTTATTGTGTACCAGATTGGTGGCTGTCATGGAGCCAAGGAAGTGAACGTTTATGGCCCTGAATCTGTTTGACTGGGTTCAATTTGAGCAGCAACCTGTAAATACAATACAAATGTTCATTAATAATTTAATATTGATGTAATACTTAAGAAACACAATCATTTTATACAGATTCATTTCCCTGATAACCAATATTCCTGCAACCCAATATTAGGTTATTCTACAAAAGCTGGAGCGAAATTTGCTCAAATATTATTGTAAAATTAGCAGATAGTTTATTAAAATTATTAATAGGATAAAAAGCAGTTATAAAGAGTTTTAAAATTGTTTTCTAAAGGAAACAGGAAAATGAATTTTGTGCTTAAAGTTGTGTTTTACTAATTATTGACACATTCAGGGCCTGATTCATGTTCAGCCGGAACCCACACTCAACTTGCGCTTAAAAAAATTAATGTAGTTACAACCATATTCAAATCCAAGTGTATCCCAAGATATATTTCAATTTGAATATGGGTGTAAGTATGCCCTGCACTACTTGCTGCATATTACAGACTGAACACGGTGCAGGAAAAGCACATGCATACATAAAGTCACATCAGAATGCATGCAAAATACATATTCTATAAAATATTTTAAGAACACATGATAGTATAATCATATCACTATATATATATATATATATATATATATATATATATATATATATATATTTACATTACATTAAATATGAAAACTAATATGCTCTTAATGTACACAGGATATATGGCTATTCAGGGAACCGCCAGGTCACTTTGGAGCTGAGATTGATGGATTAGGCTTGATCACGCTGTTCGATATATTCACTCTGGTAGGAGTCCACCTCTATATGTATAGAGGCATCGTTTTACTGTTTCAATGTATTATTGCTGTGGTCTCTATGAGAGACAGATTTTTTTTTTATTGGATGCTAATTCTGAGAACAAATAAGAGGTAATACACAAAATTCGCTATTTTTCTTTTCTGGGGTTTTAGTGGAAGTTTGTTTATCTGGGTTAAAGCTGACCATCACATCCGATATTTCTGAAGGCTTGATGTGACTTACTATCTTGTAAGCATATACCCAAAAGGGTTTGGTGTGTGCTATGGCTATGGGATACACTTTGGAACTATTCTGCATGGTTTCTTACAGTGGAAATTAGAACTTTGATTGGACTAGTATATCTGTACTGTATTGCACTATGTTCTACTATATGTTATCATAGGTCCCACCTTATGTACCATCTTGTCAGGAGACCATGATATCTGATTGATCTTTACCCATGTGTTTGAAGGAAGCGCCCATGTATGTATAATTTGCTTTGTTTCCATATATGTTTTAGAGGTGTGGTGGTACTCATGTACATACTTGGCTGCATACCAAAGTGAAGCGCCACTACAATTTACACTTTTTTGTGAACTATATGAATATTTTTTTTTTCTCTTCTACTTGCTTGCAGTCGGTACTTACACCTGCCCTGTAGCTGATGCAAATGATCTAGCTAAAAATAATGCAATATAGAAAACCCAGCCCTTACTGTACGTTGCCTATGATCATCCACTCTTTCCAACCCCTGTTTTGCCCCTCAAGTCATAGGCAGATATACCACACAAAGGGACTTATGAACCAATATGAATCAGACCATTAATTTCCATTGAGGAGTAGTCTATTTTTTGAGTAAAATTAAATTCATGAAAGAGGATTTATAATGCAATACTTGAATAATAGGCCCAAATTTAGTTTGTGGTGCTAAACTGGGGCTAATGACATAGTAAAGAATATTTTTAAGAAAATCTTTTAGCTTGAAATATTGTCAAATTAGCTGATTAGCTTAAAAGGTGAAATCAAAGTGAAACAATCCCCAGAGGGTGCATAGGGCCAAGGTGTGTACAAAGTGGGTGAAAAACACAAGCAATGAAGCCCGTTTGAGGATTTACTTAAACTGAAAGCCTGAAGGGGTTTCACTGTGCATTCACCAGCTACCGAACATGCTCAGAAGTGCAGAACAGGGACTATGCCCCCCCTCTCTCCAATTTAGCTATGGGGCCCGGCAATGGACTGAATACATGAAGTA
Source organism: Mixophyes fleayi (assembly GCF_038048845.1). Taxonomy (NCBI): domain Eukaryota; kingdom Metazoa; phylum Chordata; class Amphibia; order Anura; family Limnodynastidae; genus Mixophyes; species Mixophyes fleayi. The sequence continues at coordinate 274,934,335 of NC_134402.1, forward strand.
TGAAGCATCATATACTATTAACTATATTGTGTACATTAAGTTGCATTTTTTTATATTTTAGTGTGTACCTGAAGATATATATGGGGTAGACGTGTGTGATTTCTACACGAAGTGGGATTTTCTCACAAAGTGGACGGAAATGCACAGTTGGACAAACAGTGGACTACATTTGCCTGGATTTTACTTCCAGCAATAAGCTACATCTGCCACAGCCTATTTCTACATCATTTGTCTATCTATATGGAACACCGCAAAGAGCGTGGTAGCGTGTCCTTTGTTGAACCTTGCTGAGGATTATCTTCCAAAAGACTCAGTGACCTGTATCTCTGGCAACGAGGTAGCGTGATAGTTATTGGATCCTGCTGTCCTGTTCCAGCTTAAAGATACCCAGATAAGCATATATATTAATCTTTAATGTAAGTGTACATCTGTATTTTACTCTGCAATAAATATGTAATCATATGGTATTACACTATGAGAACCTTTTCTCTTCATATAAACATGGTTATTACTGAGGATATATGAAGTGCCTGTCTGTGATCCTGTAAATATTGAGCAACAACACTCCACCAGCCTGAAGGGGAATCAAAGTTATTCTAATCTATGAAGGGACCAACTATACCTACAGATAAGCTTTAAAGTTCTTTTATCTGGTACGCATATTGGTATGGTGCTGGTGGTCTTGGAAATATTTCCTCCTGTGTGTGTGTTTTTTTCCTTACTGATTCACTCCTAACACCTGAGTGCCTATATCCACTTGGTGATCTAAAATTCTGGCTTGTGGTACACCTATCTGTATTGTTGAATACAGTATTATACTATGTGGCGCCCCCTCCTACTTATTTTGTTATATATATATATATATAATTTTCCTTCCTTAAATAACTATTGTCTCTCCTCTCCCAATTTATATAAGTACATAGTTTTTGTCTGAAGAGAACCGTGAGGCTAGGCAGATTTACATATCAAAACAATTGGCCTCTAATCAGATACATCAGCCCACCCCAAAGAAGTTTTATAATAACCTTCTAACAGGTGCGGGCTGGGAGAGGGATGGCCGGGGGGCACACAGGCGGTCGCATCATATTACAGGGGATGCGGCCGCCGCCTGTGCGCTGACGCGACCGCATCTGATAACATCGGATGCGGCCACGGGGGGAGAAACTGTTTTTTGCATCCGGGGGGCGGCTGTCCATCCTACCCCGCGGCCCTAATAGGCGTCTAACCCAGCGGCCCGTCACTGATCCAAAAAGACACTTTTGTCTTCAGAAGGCAGACTGATTACACAGACACACACCAAAGATTTCTCACCCTGTTTGGATTGAAAAATAGTAAAGTATATATGAGCTATATAGGGCTCTGCTAACATTGTGAATAGGAGTAAATAGACTTAAATATGAGTAAAATGTACACTGTATTTTTAGTCATACTTACCGACTTTCTTCAGCTCTCTTCCGGGAGCCAGCCAGTGGAGGTGGGCGTGAGGGGGGCGGGGCAGGGCAAAACGCCGCGATTCACCGGGAATCGCGGCGTTTGGGATCTAATTCTGCCCACTTCACTAGGAAGTAGGGCACTTCCTAGTGAAGTGGGCAGAATTTGGGAGATTGCCACACTCGCCCGGGAGTCCGGGAGACTCTCGCAAAATGCGGGAGTCTCCCGGACATTTCAATTATAATCGAGCAAACTTGGTTGTCTTTGTTTGAAAAGATGCGTACGGTACGCTACGGCCTGGAAGAGCGTACGCAGCTGCAACACATGGCAACAACAGTATTTAGTCTTTTACATACATTCGCACAAACACACACACACTTGTAAAATAGTACACATTAATGGTAGTTGCAACACAGTCATTTATGTCGAAATATAGTAGTATTTATGTGTAATATTATGAGTTATATGCATATCAGTAAAACATATGGTACACGTTGAAGGAATCATGTCATGTGTGGTATCAAACTAATCCCCTTCACATTTACTTCTGTTCGGTTCACTCTGCGAAGAGATCGCAGAGCGCATACGCAAGTTATTAATGTTAAGGAATTATGGACTATTAGGATTAGTAATCTTGGCGGGAAGATCAGAGCTCATCCCCTGGAGAGATGACCCCCTCCTTTGGATTCCTGAGCTTAAACTAGCCTATGATCTGCAACCCCTTGGACCCTCCTGATGCCTGGACCAATAGAAGCAAGCCACACCTTTGCATTGTTTTACTGTATCTCTGTTTGCATATAAGCAGCAACTCTTCATCTATTGTTCAGTCACCTAGACCACAGACTTCAGGACTGAATGACTGTTCACTGGATCCAGAGCGCCTGCGATAAGTAACGGTTGTACTTACTATTATTTCGCTCAAATATATATTGCTACTTTTTGCGAATAAATCTTTGTGCGTTGGAAACACAAATCGAGATTCGACAATCGTTAATGGATAGCGACAAAACGCTCATAACAATTCGTTGCCGGACGATACGCAAGACCAACGGATTTTGGTTCAGCAACAAAGGGTGGAGACGCGTCATATACGGGTAAGAACGAAATGTTTTCAAAACCTGAATTTTACTCTGTGTTGTGAGACCGAATGTCCGTTTTGCATTATCTAAGGTACGGTAACTGAACCTAGGGACAAAAGAGAAAACTTTCTTTTTACTGTCATTGTGCGTTTTAACTGTATTACATTGCTTAGCGTATGTGTACTTACTGCATTGCGTACGCGAACTTCCAGTAGATTTTCCACGTGGTTAAACAATCGTTTTGATGTTGTTATACATGCATAGTATAATTACTTGTTAAAACCTTTGGGACATTACTATTGTTGGGAACTTTGATTTTCTGCGCAGAAAAGGTGTATGTCGTGTGATTTGGTGACTTTAAATACAATGAGGTTTGATCTATTGTTGAATAGAGTGTCAGTTGCTGTCTGACGAGGCAGGTGCCCAACTGGTGTACGGTATAAGAAGCAGGTATACCGGGGGCGGAAACTGAATAAGTTTTCGCGACGTGCACCCAAGGGTAATTGCATCGCTTAAGGATTATTTTTAAGCGTTGCGATTGCACCGCACGGCAAGGAAAGCCGTGGTTGTGACTTGGGAGTAACGAGGAGGAATTACGTTGGTAAGGCTGGTAATTGACTTTACCGGATGCTGCCAGTTGTAATAAACTCAACAGATTTTGTTGGAGAGTCAGGGGTGATCTAGGAGCTGATAACCCTTTAGTCCGCATTGATATTTCTGTATAAGGGGTCCTCGTTCAATACGAGAGAAAGCGAGTGGACGCGGCTTGTAGCAAATACGTCCACGGGCCGGTAAAATATCTCTAGCGGTAGTGTTGAAATTAGTGGCAGGATATTGTGTTATTGCTGGCACCCTATTTTGTGGCAGGATATTGTGATATTTCTGGGACCCTATTGTTCAACATGGGTGCTAAGCAAACACTAGAGAAGGCCAAGGTACTGCCTAAGGAAGGGCCTATTGGTTCAGCGAGATTTCTCATGTGTAAGAAATATGGTGCATACGCAACTGCGTATTGCGACACGTGGGTCAAGATGACCAAAGATTGTGATAGGCCTTTCCCAACAATAGGGAGTTTTAATGCAGAGGTACTAAATACTGTAAAAGATAAAGTATGGTTGATTAAGTCAACGAAAGTGAGAAATAAAAATAATAATTGTTTGAAATTGTGGCAAATGGAAGGTAACACGTGGCAGAGCAGCGAATGCACAGCGGAAGTAGGTATGGCGAAAAGCGCGCGTGCGGCGGAAGTAGCCGTTGAGAAGCGTGGCGAACTCAGCGCAAGTGCGCCCCCGCCACCTTATGTGGCGGGAGGGGTAAGTACAGCCGGTATTAAAACTAAAAAAAGAGAAATTGCTAAGTTATATCCTGTTTTAAGTCAGTTTAAAACAAGTGTATCAGAAGATGAAGATGAACCCACTGTAATTTCAGCCATTGCTCATGCTGTTAATATGCTAGAGGTTCAGCGTAAATATGGGAAAGGAGCAATGGCTGAGATAGGTGAGAGTAGTGTGACCACTAGGAGTGATAGCATTCAAAATACTGAAACAGCAAATCATGTAGTGTCTTCTGAAGACAGTGAACCAGTGGGTGCGTATCCAGTCCGCACAATATCAGTTCCCAATGCGAAGGCGGACAAGGATGGTGTAGTTCCTTTAAAGAATGTTACAATGCATTGTCCCTGGACTAGATCAGAATTACGTTCTATTATGACTGAATTCCCAGATCTTAGAAAAGAGTTGGCTAAGTGTCAGAAATCTGTTAAAGACTGAAATGCACACGAACCAACCAACAAGGATTGGCGTGTAGTGTTGAGATCGTGTCTTCCTCCGAATACTGACATACAAAAATTTATTAAAGATTGTTTGTTGGAGGAAGATGACACCTTGACGGATGAGATAAATCAAGAAAATATAGAACGAATTGTCAAACATTTAGCCATATATTTTCCAGTAGTCGTAAATTGGAGTAAGATTTTCACCATAAAACAAAAAGATAGTGAAACTGCAGCAGACTATTTTGGTAGAGCTCTTGCATCAATGACACAGTTTACTTTTACTGGGGTATCAGATATAAGGGAGAACCCACATCATAGGGAAGTAGCAGTAACAGTACTGATGGATGGTTTAAAGGAAAACCTAAAGACAAGAGTACAAACCTCAACACCTGGTTGGAGGGGCAGCACGGTAGATTCTCTTAGAGAGATTGCTGTGGAACATGACAAAAATATTTTTAGAAAAAGGGAAGAAAAGAGTGACAAGTTGATGACGGTGAGTATACAAGCATTAGAGGGAATGCATACACGACCACCAGCATATAATCCACATGACAGGAAACGCAGAATGTTGAGATGTTACAATTGCAACCAGGAAGGACATATGAAGAAAGATTGTACAAAGGGAAGACATAAGTGTAATGAAGGGTCACTTAGATATCCTCCAAGGAGGGATTCACATAGACTAGAAGACTCATACCTGCCCGCGCATGGTATAGCAGCAAATGCTGCGCGGGAAAGCAATAGTCAGCGCTAGGGGTCAGGTCATACCTGTAGTCTACAGCCAGTGAGGTTAACTGAGAGTCAGAGAGAAGAACCAACAATGATAGTTGACATAGCTGGTAGGAAACAAACTTTTCTTGTAGATACAGGGGCGGCCAGATCTGTGATAACCTCTCCTTTTAATCTACAGGTGACCAGTAAAATTATTCCAGCTATGGGGGTAACAGGAAGAGTGTTACATTATCCTCTAACTAAACCCGCTGAAGTTACTATCGGGCCCCTGCATACTAAACATTTGTTTCTCTTGGCTGCAGCGGCTCCTACTAACTTGCTAGGGAGAGACTTGTTATGTAAAATGGGATGTGTCATATACTGTACTTCAGATGGTGTGTTCCTAGATATACCCTAGAAGGTCGCGCATGAGGTACAGGATATATTGGACACCCCTCAAAGGTTAATGTTACACTCTACTGTTATAGAACCAAGTCCATCTCAAGTAAAGGGGATGTTGCTGGAAATACCAGGTTCACTATGGACCAGAGATGGACAGGACACTGGACTGATGGCAAACGTAGCCCCTGTCATGGTCAATCTAAAAAGTGGTAGGATAGCTCCAAAAATCCCACAGTATCCATTAAAACCAGAGGTGGAACTAGGGGTATATCCTGTTATTGAAAGGCTGTTGCAACAGGGGATTTTAATTCGTACATCAAGCACAGCATATAGTCCCATTTTCCCTGTGAAGAAGAGTGGGGGGAGGGGTTATAGATTAGTCCAGGACTTAAGGGGAATTAATAAAGTTGTTGAGAGCCAATTCCCCGTAGTGTCGAATCCAACTGTCATCCTCATGCAGATTCCACCGTCTGCCAGTCATTTTACTGTCATTGACCTATGTTCTGCTTTCTTCTCAGTCCCTCTTCACCCTGACTGTCAATACCTATTTGCATTCTCCTACCGGGGATTGCAATACACATGGACCAGACTCCCCCAGGGGTTCATTGACAACCCCAGTATTTTCTCCCAAGCCTTACATGACTGTTTGCAATCCTTTCAACCCCGCAATGGGTCTGTTCTAATTCAATATGTGGACGATTTGTTGCTGTGCTCTGATTCTTTTATGTCATGTTTACATGATACTAAATTGTTGTTGCTCCATCTCTCACAAACAGGGCACAAGGTGGCAAAGGATAAATTACAGCCATGTCAGACTAAGGTCAAATACTTAGGACACTGCCTCACCAAGGGGCTAAGACACCTGACAACCGACAGGATTGAGGCTATACAACACATGACTCTGCCGCAGAGCCAGAAGCAGATTCGTACCTTCCTGGGGATGTGTGGATTCCTCATGAGTAAGCCTATTGGCGAAACGTACGTCGGGTAACGTGACGCATGACGTCACAGACCCGGAAATAGGGAGCCGGTTAGCGGGACCTCTCCGCGATTGTGCTTTACAAACAAGGTTCATATTCTCTAATTAATATAGCGGTCAGCCTTGGTACTAAGCGGGAATTCATTTGGAGACATTAGAGATTGGGGTAATCATGCAATTTTGATAACCAGAGTGGGTAGTTTAGACTATCCCACATATGTGGAGATCTTACAGCCGGGCTACTTTATAGAGAAATTGCCTCCATATGTGGATACCTTCATATTAACAATATCCACAGGCACTTCTTGTTTGAACACAGTGCCCATATGAGATAATAATTATTAGAAGTATTCACCACCACTACTACTACTACTACTGTGTGGGGACTCCACAGCTGGGCTACCTTATAGAGAGACTGCCTTTGTCTGTGGATGTCTTTTACACTAATTATATCTATAGGCATCTCTTGTTTGCATACAGTGCCCATGTGAAATAATAACTACTCAAAGTATCTACCATCATCAACTCCTTACAAGTCTGATACAAAAAAAAAATTCTCCTGGTTAAAGGATGTAGAAAAAGCACAGGAGTATACCATACAGATACACGTGATTACATCTGTTATACACATGAGATTAATAATAAACGGCTATGTTATTATATGTGAAAAATTGCTTAGATTCATCAGTCTCTCTCTCTTGGGGGATCTAATGCCCTAATGAAATAATAATATGAATCTCTGTTACTACCAATCCATATAAACTCCTCCCGCAGAATAAGGGACATCTATAGACCATGTGAACTCTCACATGGTCTATCTTATTCTGTCTCATATTATACATGTATATATAACAGCACTCAGTTCACATGGGGCTAATAATAACCCTTTGATAGCTATAAGGGTAGCTATATTTGTTATGAACCACCACTGTGATTAGACGCAAGACGTGAATCATCAGGGGTCCCTACATAAATAAAGAATGTGATTAGAGAATACAATAATTCTCACGTATTAAACTTTAATACAAATTCAATACTAAATAAGGATAACCGTTTCTCCCTATGGGTCAATTTTAAATTTCTTCACACTTTATTTCAATGTTTGCACGTCTATATTTTATATTCGCCAACTTATATGACACTTGGGTGTTTAGCTTAATTTTTTTAAAATAATTACCAATAAAATTGATTTTACAAGTGATAACTTCAAAAGACAGGAGTGCCTTGCACACTACTCTATTCAGCTGATATCTATTATCAACTGTATCTTTTTGATGTCTAGATGTGTGGATACTGTAGATCCTGGATCCCAGGTTTTTCTATTCTGGCATTACCATTGCAGGAGCTAGTCTCTTCCTCAAAACCAGAATGTGTTGTACACACAGAAGAGTCAGAGCAAGCATTCTTTAATCTTAAAGATAGTCTGACTAGAGCACCTGCATTGGGAATACCTGATTATGAAAAGCCTTTTGAGCTATACTGTACGGAAGCTGATGGTTGTGCAGCAGGTGTCCTCACACAGAAACATGGTGACGCTAGCAGACCGGTAGCATACTACAGTGCACAATTGGACACTGTGGCAAGATCACTCCCAACATGTCTCAGAAGTGTAGCAGCAACTGCTCTTCTGGTAAGTAAAAGCGAAGACGTAGTATTAGGAAATGATTCAACTGTCTATACACCCCATGCTGTATCAGCTCTGTTAAATTCAGCCCAAACCAGACATGTTTCTTCAGCTAGATTCACAAAGTGGGAACTAGCCCTGATGGCAACCTCAAACATCACCATCAAACGATGTAGCACCTTAAATCCAGTTACATACCTTTCATATGTGTCTCTAGAGACACAAAGGGTGGGAGGTGAGGAGACCCTGGTTGATGATGAGTTAGGCAGGAGTACTGACACGCCTGATTGTATGGAACACCTGAACCTGACCTTTACTGCAAGGCACAACATACGTGACACCCCCTTAGAAAATGTAGATTTTACGTTTTATATAGACGGGAGTTGTCATAGACAGACAGACGGGAGAGCTATGTACTGGTTACGCTGTTGTAGACGATCAGGATGTGGTAGAAGCTGAACCCCTTGGTCCACCTCACTCAGCCCAGGTGGCGGAACTAGTAGCACTAAGGAGAGGGTGTGAATTGGCAGAGGGTAAATCAGCCAATATATATACTGACTCTAGGTACGCCTTCGGGGTAGTGCACGATTTTGGGGCCCTTTGGCGTCTTAGAAACTTTACGACAGCAGCAGGTACACCAGTGGCACACTCACAACACATAAAAGGACTTCTGACAGCGATACAGTTACCCAGAACAGTAGCCGTCATAAAGTGCAAAGCACATACCTTTGAAGAAGACCCAGTGTCATTGGGCAACAACAGGGCAGACGAAGCTGCTAAATGGGCAGCAGGGCAACCTATGACTGTATCGACCGAGACTATGATGGTTTTTCAGACATTAGACTTGCAGAAATTAATTGAAATGCAAGATTTGTGTTCCCTGCAGGAAAGGGCAGTCTGGAAGGCAAAGGGATGTGGTCAAGAGTCCTCAGGACTCTGGAGGGATGGACAAGGTAAGCCTGTAGCGCCCCGAATGTACTATCCAAGCCTGGCTGAAGCAGCACACGGTCTGACTCACCTGGGTAAAGAAGGTATGTGCAAACTGGTGAGAGCATACTGGTGTGCTCCTGGATTTTCCTCTCAGGCTGGTAAGAAGGCAATGTCATGTCTTACTTGTTTGAGGAAAAATGTCGGGAAAACTATTCCAACTGAGCCATCCCACATCCCTCCTACAGACGGACCTTTTCAGGTAATACAAATTGACTATATCCAATTACCATCGTGCAGGAATCTAAAGTATGTGTTAGTGTGTATTGATGTGTTTTCCGGTTGGATAGAAGCATATCCGGCAGCCACTAATACTGTGTTCACTGCAAAGAAAATTGTACAAGATTTTGTGTGTAGGTTCGGTATCCCTAGAATCATTGAAAGTGATAGGGGTACCCACTTTACTGGTGATATCTTCCAGAATATGTGTAAGCTCATGGGAATCAGTAGCAGACTTCACATCCCTTACCGACCACAAGTCAGTGGTAAGGTGAAAAGAGTAAATGGTACTATAAAGAACAAGCTTGGTAAGATAATGGCTGAAACTGGGTTGGCATGGCCTGAAGCTTTGCCACTAGTCCTCCATAGCATTCGAACCACTCCTAGACCTCCTCTTAATCTGTCCCCCGTTGAGATACTGTTCGGACGACAACCTCATTTGATCGTGAGTCCACAAGACGACTTAAAGTGTAATAATGAAGTGACTGTGCAATATCTTATAAGAATGAGCAGACAGCTGAAACAACAACAACAAAAACTCAAAATGCTGTCACCTGGTATGCCAGAAACGAATTGTCATGATGTTGAACCTGGGGACTATGTTATTATCCGTAATGTCTTACGTTTAGGTTGTTTAACAGACCGTTGGGAAGGCCCGTACCAAGTGCTGCTGACCAGTACTACATCACTGAAGGTTGCAGAGAGAGACACTTGGGTCCATTCCACCCACTGCAGGAGAGTCAATAACCCGGAGAAAGTGCGAGATAAAACTGAGACCGACGACACAGATCTGTCACTCATAAATCTGTTCCGGGAGACCTAAGGCCCGCAGTCAAGACACCTGAGCCAGAGACGTTGCATCAGAACTATCTTTTCAGCTATGGAGTGGCGGTTTTTGTTTTTCTTTTGTTCCAGGATTTTCCTTGTTTTTACTTTTTCTAGGACATTCTATTTTTGTAAAGGAGGATGGAGGACAGAGGAAGGTTCTGGCAGTGATACGGATGAAATGGAAATCGAGGAAAAGTTATTAGAATACCCAGAGCAGTCCATTATTAAGCTTGGTCCAGGGGTTATGAAAAGGTCTGCTTGCTCGGGAACTCGGAGACAGTGTGGGGGGCTATTGTCTGATGAGTATTGTATCTGCAAGTTCTGTGACTCCCTAGTTGAAGAGAGATGCATCCAGCGATGTCAGTCCATCGATAATCTGAATGTGGGCGGGCATCCTTTGGAGGATTATCACTCCCTGGTGGGTAAGGTGCTAAACCAAACCGAGTGCTGGGTGTGCTCACATGTGCCGCAGGGGCAGCATAACATAGGACTAGTGCCATTTCCATTAAACATCTCCGAAATACTTGAATTGAGGGGTGGGAGGCCCATAGAGGGGAGGTACAATAACACTAGGTCCCCTAGTCTAACGCTTCGACAATACTCGGTAGACAGATCTTTGCTGTATCTAAATATCTCTCATGCAAAGCGTCTGGAGAATTGGGAAGCTGACCTATCAGATCAGACAATGGCTCGCCACGCTCATTTTGGAGGGAGACTGAGGCCTCCAATAAGCAGGAATGTTGATGGAAGTCACAAATTAGAGCGTATAACCTAACATAAGAAAGTATACATTGGAAAAGTCTCTATAGATAATTGTAAGAATGTCATCCATGCTGACACGTGTCTTGAGCAAATGGAGACACTAGGCATGGGTAGTTTTATCAAAACTCTGTGTGATATAATTAATGGACATACTGTTCTTTGTGTTCTCTCTGATGATGTGTATTTTGTTTGTGGGAGGAAAGCTTATTCCTGGGTGACTCCGAATTCCAAGGGCTTGTGTTTCTTAGCTAAACTGGTTCATGAAATCATGACTATTACTCATGAAGAAATGGTTGGTATTCACAAGACTACATGACCACCATACATACACACACAGTATGAACACCATGGCAAGAGAAATATGATTCCTGGTGAGGAGCCCATAGCTACAAAATTGATTAGTGAAACCGCTGAGTTTCAAGTTATGGTTGCTCTAGATCTCACCAGGACCGCTCGGGGAACATTAAACTTTAAATATATCCAAGACCTAGCTAAATTAATAGACAATATCACCGAGATGTATGATGACACTTTCAGGTATACTGGAAGTGAGCTACAAGCGTACAAGAAGGAGTTGGTGCAACATAGACTGGTACTAAATTATCTCACCTCTATTACTGGTGGGTACTGTGTGACACTGGCCACCCAGTTCAGTGTAAAATGTTGCACGTACATCACCAATAATACGGATGACCCTAAGGAGGTTATAGACCGGAAGATGGATGAAATTCTGCAACTGAAATGGGAATTTCGAAGTAACCATATTTCTTCGTTATATAAAGTCGGGGAAAAGGTGGCAGGTTGGTTCTCATGGTTGAACCCTGTGAAATGGTTCTCTGGTCTGGGGGAGTGGGTACAGGAAATGGTTGCTAGTGTAGGTAAGCTCCTTCTCCTTATACTGGGTGTCATCTTAGCAATTGGTTTATGTGTCAAATGTGTTCCTACTGTGTTGAAGTGTGGAAAACAGTCTTCTAGGAGAAACACTGAGAACGAGATATCAAAATAAATAAAAAAAAATAAATGTGGCCCCTCCCCCGACTCGCGGCACCCCCACCTCCGAATCGTGCAGGGGGGGGGGGGGGGGGGTGGTGCCGCGAGTTGGGTCTTTTCATTTTGAGAACTGTTTCTTGTCACTGGTGGCGGGTTTGTGATAGAGCCGGCGGCTGTATTCTTCTGTCATGTCCGGCTTGTGGGACTGCCTGTGCTGACAGCTGCTGTTCTTGTCTCGGCTGGCGTGCTGAGTAGAAGGTGAGCACACAGGGGATTCCTACACTATGCATATATGTAAATGTAACAAAAATAATATGTATTGAGGGTATTATGTGTGGTGTGATATCAACTGGGGGTACTATGTGGGGCATGATATGATCTGGGGGTACTATGTGGGGCATAATATGATCTGGGGGTACTATGTGGGGCATGATATGATCTGGGGGTACTATGTGGGGCATGATATGATCTGGGGGTACTATGTGTGGCTTGATATGATCTGGGGGTACTATGTGTGCCTTTATATGATCAGGGGGTACAATGTGTATGATAATATGATCTGGGGTACTATGTTTATGATAATATGATCTGGGGGTACTATGTGTAGCATAATATGATCTGGGGGTACTATGTGTAGCATAATATGATCTGGGGGTACTATGTGTATGATAATATGATCTGGGTGTACTATGTGGGGCATGATATGATCTGGGGGTACTATGTGGGGCATGATATGATCTGGGGGTACTATGTGTGGCTTAATATGATCTGGGGGTACTATGTGTATGATATGATCTGGGGGTACTATGTTTATGATAATATGATAATATGATCTGGGGGTACTATGTGTAGCATAATATGATCTGGAGGTACTATGTGTATGATAATATGATCTAGGGGTACTATGTTTATGATAATATGATAATATGATCTGGGGGTACTATGTTTATGATAATATGATCTGGGGGTACTATGTGTATGATAATATGATCTGGGGGTACTATGTGTATGATAATATGATCTAGGGGTACTATGTTTATGATAATATGATAATATGATCTGGGGGTACTATGTGTAGCATAATATGATCTGGAGGTACTATGTGTATGATAATATGATCTGGGGGTACTATGTTTATGATAATATGATCTGGGGGTACTATGTGTATGATAATATGATCTGGGGGTACTATGTGTATGATAATATGATCTGGGGGTACTATGTTTATGATAATATGATAATATGATCTGGGGGTACTATGTGTAGCATAATATGATCTGGAGGTACTATGTGTATGATAATATGATCTGGGGGTACTATGTTTATGATAATATGATCTGGGGGTACTATGTGTATGATATGATCTGGGGGTACTATGTGTAGCATAATATGATCTGGGGGTACTATGTGTGGCTTAATATGGAGTCAATGTAATATACCCCGCACTATACATTGGGAAGGGGGGGGCCCAGACTCTTTCGTTTCTACTGGGCCCCACAATTTCTGATGGCAGCCCTGCGTGTGTGTGAGGGGCCACTGTGTGTGTGAAGGGGGGCCCCAAACCGATATCTTGCCTAGGGCCCCATGAGGTGTAAATCCGGCTCTGAATGTAACGAGCCTATCCAGAAATAGAAGAAGAAGATAGCGTGCGCAACTATGTCGTAAATACAGGTCCTTTAATAGTACCTTTGCAGATTTTTCCTAGCGTTACATAACCCACATTTATAGGCATCACAAGTTGTAAATAGTATGTAACAGCAGTTGATATTGGGAAGGTCATATTATAGTGATCAGATAACCAAATGCATCTGAACTGGAAATAAATACAAATAATGATAAGCAATAAGCAATGTCATTACAATTACTATTAATTACCAAACATGAAATGTATCAGATCACAATCTAGAGTCTGACATGAACATCTTTCCATTTATTTTTGTTTCTTTATTATCTCCATTTCATTTATATATTTACGCATCACTGAAAACTCAGCATAGAATAATAATGAAAACAACTAAGAGATGTACAATTAAAGGCCATAATTATTGCTATAACATCCCATGAAACAGTTTGTGGCCTGGCAGCATATAGCAGCTGTTAATTCGTAGAAAAACTTTGTCAGTCAGAGTGCAATTTGATGTATCCTAGGAATATATAATAGTATAGACAAATATATCCGATTGGTGAAGATATATTTACCGTTTTTCAGTGGTTGGCTGTTAGAGTAGAGCACAAGTAAACTATCTGATATATTTTAGTAAGCAGGAGAGACAGAGTGGCTATAATTTGTAATTATTAAACTGGTACAATCATAGTGTTAAATGTAATAATTAGTTTGAAGTGTGCTATTATTACAATTCAGTTACATATTGAGTTAGCTTAAATTGTGTCAACTGAAATACAAACAATACTTAAAGGAAACTGAAAAACAGTCTGTTAAGTAATAACACTGAGCAAAGATCAATAGATTTTGCATCTTTTGGAAAGATGACCTGTGGCAAAACTTCTTCTCACAACGATGATCATCAAGTAATCAGATTCCAATATTCAAAATCTGGATTCTAGCAGCAGTGAAATCCAGGAACATATTGATATCACTGCAGTGCTACGTGGTATATGTGTGTTTCAAACCAACAGTTAACATGGCCATCATTAATGAAATGTTAACCACAATTTGACATTGAAAGACAACATGGGTTTTTACCAATATTTACAAAGGTCTAACTGTAAAAAGAAAAAAAAAGCTACCACAATTTGAATTCTCTCTCAATTATAGCAACCAATTAAGTTTCTATCTCTTCAATTTAGAAAAATAAACTATCATTCAGGGAGTACCACATACAGCATCAGTGTTCTCCCCAGAAAATTTTGCCAGTCAGGTGGCATTAAGAAGTAGCCGGGTGGGGGCAATGTAATACTTTGCAATAACATTGAAAAGTGTTGGAGGTTATTGCCTACACCTGCCAGGACACACTGCTGGCTGTAATGCTCACATAGTGCCTGTTAAAACAGGAGAAACAATGGTTTATTATAGTATAATAAGACTCTGTTGGGCTCCAAGAGCCGGCTGTCAAGTAAAATCAGCCAGCTGGAGCACAAGGGAAATAGGTGCTGGGGAGAACACTGCGCATGTGCCAAACATATGTTATAAGGCTCCTCCTCACCTAGCAGCAGGTACCTCTAACTGCCTAAGCCACTGGGAAAAAAAAATTCTGGTTGTCATGTAAACTAATAAAGTTCATATACTAATTAGGTATAGGAGTACCTCCATGTTAGCTACCTATTACTCAATGTTCAAATAAAATTGCTATGACGCTGTGAAGGAGTGTGGCTCAAATTACAAACAATGATTTATACTGGCAGCTTAAACTCCCTGACATGACAGATGATTTGGAGGACTCTTTTCCCTTTGTGCATCTTGTCCTTCATACAGTCTGGATGCAAATGCATCCAACTTTACTTGAGCCTTATAGTCTTCAGCCCTGGGCTACCAATACCAATATTATCATTCTCCAAAACTGACAAGTAAGGTAGCTCAAACAGTTAGAGCTATCTAGCCTAGCCTAGCACCCAGAACCTTGTCTAAAAGGTCTGTCTTTTTTCTGCCAGTTTTACATGTGGTTTTACAAATCGAACATTCATAAATTGCATGGTGATTTCAACTGTACAGTTTAAACTAGAGATGGGCGGGTCCGGTTCTCCGAGAACCGAACCCACCCGAACTTTGGGTATCCGAGTACCGAGCTGAGCAGCTCGGTACTCTCCCGCCCATTCCGAATCCAAATCGAGGCCGAACGTCATTGTGACGTCGTCGGATCTCGGGACTCGGTTCTCGCGATACTTCAACTTTATAAATACACGCCTCCACAGCAATCCATCGCCATTTGACAGAGGGAGAGAGCAGGGTGTAGTCATAGGCTAATTAGAGCAGGGACAGAGAATACCATATTGTTCTTGCAATTGCTCTAACTAGAGATGGTCACTGACCCCCGTGTTTTGGTTTTGGATTCGGTTTTGGATCTGGATTACCGTCGTGTTTTGGTTTTGGTTTTGGTTTTGCAAAACCGCCATTGCGTGTTTTGGTTTTGGTTTTGGTTTTGTTTGGTTTTGTTTTGCTATTTTTTGGGAAAATCCATGTTTTTGGGCCTAAATTAACCCAATTTAGTGCTCCAACTGTTTTAGAGACAAGTAATCTAATTGTTGAGGTAATAAATCATCCAAAAAAACAGTTTAATTCTTCGTTGGTAGGCCTATTCTACACACAAAACAGATTGTCTTCCTCTCCATCTATGCATATTGGCAATGCAGCCATCGTCTTGAATGTATATTACACCCTACACTTATAGTTAAATATGTAAAGAAATGGAAAAAGCCAGTTTGGTTTCTGTCTCTCAAGGCCCCCCTCCACTTGTATAAAATACCAAAAAATTCAGCCATTATAGACTGTACAATATTAATTGACATGGAGAAAGCCAGTTTGGTTTCTGTCTCTCTAGGCCCCCCTCCACTTGTATAAAATACCAAACAATTCAGCCATTATAGACTGTACAATATTAATTGACATGGAGAAAGCCAGTTTGGTTTCTGTCTCTCAAGGCCCCCCTCCACTTGTATAAAATACTAAAAAATTCAGCCATTATAGACTGTACAATATTAATTGACATGGAGAAAGACAGTTTGGGGTCACTCTGTCTCTCTAGGCCCCCCTCCACTTGTATAAAATACCAAAAAATTCAGCCATTATAGACTGTACAATATTAATTGACATGGAGAAAGCCAGTTTGGTTTCTGTCTCTCTAGGCCCCCCTCCACTTGTATAAAATACTAAAAAATTCAGCCATTATAGACTGTACAATATTAATTGACATGGAGAAAGCCAGTTTGGTTTCTGTCTCTCAAGGCCCCCCTCCACTTGTATAAAATACTAAAAAATTCAGCCATTATAGACTGTACAATATTATGAAAAATGGACAAAGCCAGTTTAGGGTCACTCTGTCTATGACACCCTACCCTTAAGGATAAATTGCCCTAACAGCAGCCTTTCAAGATGGTATGTGATATGGAAATGCCACAAGTCCCTTTCCTCTTTGGGGGTAGATTGCACCCTACACTTACATAGAAAGTTTTAAAAAGATGTTATCGGCATCATCTTCAGCTTCATCCTCACCCTCATCAGTGTGTACGTCATCATCACAGACTATCAATTCATCGCCGCTTGAATCCGCCATTAGAGAACAGTCAGTGCTTGGATGTCTTGGATGGTGAAGGCCTTCCTCGTGGAAGATGTAGTTCATTTTTATAAACATCATTTTCTCCACATTTTTGGGAAGTAACCTTCTACGGCGATCACTGACTAAGTTCCCTGCTGTGCTGAACACTCGTTCAGAGTACACACTGGAGGGTGGGCAGCTTAGGTATTGCAAAGCAAGTTTGTACATGGGTTTCCAAATGGCCTGCTTTTCTTCCCAGTAAGGAAAGGGACTGTCTGACATTTCCATATCAACTACCTCTTGAAAGTAATCCTCCACCATCCTTTGCATGTTTATACTCATATTGGATGGACTTATGGGCAAAGTGACACTTTTTTTTGAAAAATCCTTCAAACCAGCCCAGATGTTAAATTGTTCTCGTCTGCCCCCTGTGTCTTCCCTGCTTCTTTTTTGGAAATTTAATTTTTTACGAGCAACAGCTTGAGAAAGTGAAGGAGGACACGTCGTCAAGCCGAGGCCCAGTTCAGCGGCCAACTTGCTGAGCAATAGCTCCTTGCAAAAGTTCACATCTCGCTCATTTACAAGTAAAGACTCAATGTAGGTTTTAAACCTTGGATCAAGCACAGTGGCCAAAACGTACTGATCCGAGTTCAAGATCTTAATAACTCGAGGATCATTGTGAAGCGAATTAAGTACTTGATCGACAAGGCCAACATACTTTGCTGAATTGCTTGCTTTCAGCTCCTCCTTCATTTTCTCAAGCTGCTTTTCCAATAGTCTAATTAAAGGAATGACTTGGCTCAAACTAGCAGAGTCTGCACTGACCTCACATGTCACAACTTCAAATGGTTTCAGCACCTTGCACAGCACTGAAAGGATTCCCCACTGTGCAAGAGTGAAATACATCCCCCCTCCTTTCCCAATGTCATGACTTGTGCAATATGCTTGGATGGCTTTGCGCTGTTCCTCCATCCTCTGAAGCATGTACAGGGTGGAATTCCACCGAGTTACCACCTCTTGCTTAAGTTGGTGGCAGGGCAAGTTAAACTGCTCTTGGAGCTGCTGTAATCTCCTACATGCTGTGGCTGAATGCCTGAAATGGCCTGAAATTTTACGGGCCACCGAAAGCATCTCCTGCACCTCACGGTTATTTCGTAGGAAGCTCTGCACCACCAAGTTGATGGTGTGAGCAAAACAGGGAATATGTTGGAAATCACCCAGCTGTAATGCTCGCACTATATTGTTGGCGTTATCTGAAATGACATACCCTGGGGAGAGTCCGAGTGGTATAAGCCATGCATCAATCACATCTCTCAGTTTGCGTAACAAATTGTCAGCCGTATGCCTGTTAGTGAAGCCGGTGATACAAAGAGTGGCCTGCCTGTGACAAATGTTACGTAGTGGTGTACATGCTGCTGCTGTTCCTGCTGGTGAAGGTGAATGACCAACCCAGTGGGCTGTCACAGTCATATAGTCTTTGGTTTGGCCACTTCCACTTGTCCACATATCTGTGGTTAAGTGAACAGTGGGCAGAATGGCATTTTTCAGCGCAATCTCTACATTTTTACACACTTTTTGGTATAGTTGTGGAATAGCTTTACGGGAGAAATGGTGTCGCGATGGAATTCTGTAACGCGGACACAAAACCTCAATTAACTGTGAAAAACCAGCTGCGTTTATTGTGGAGATTGGACGCAGATCTAACACTAACATTGCAGCCATGGCGTCTGTGATTCGCTTGGCGACTGGGTGACTGCTGTCATATTTGCTTCCCCTCGCAAATGATTGTTTCACAGTTAATTGCTGAAATGTAGGACTGCTCATTTTATTCACCTGCCTCTGGGATGACGATTCACCCCCAGCAGCAGCAACAGCAGCAGCAGGACTAACGCTTTCTTCAGAGAAATCAATAATAGTGCCGGAGTCATCCAGCCTTAAGTGGGATGCCGGGCTAACTCCGAGCGCTACTGAGGATATTGATGAGGATGGTGTGGTGGGTGTATTTTGTAGCCGTCGGTATGTCGGTGAGCGGAGGGTCTTAGCTGATGAGGGAGTGCTTGTATTCTTTTGGGAAGAACTTTCAGCTTTTCCCAACACTTTGCCATGAACTCTCGTTAAATGGCGTAACATAGACGAGGTTCCAAGATGGTTAAGGTCCCTCCCTCGACTGACTGTGGCTTCACATACACTACAAATGGCTATACAATTGTTGTCTGGATTTGGGTAGAAATAATTCCACACATAAGAAGTGGATTTTTTTGTTTTATGCCCAGGCATGACAATGGCCTTTTTCTTGTCACGTGCCAGAACTGCTGCCACTGGTGCAGGACTTACACAAACAACCTCATCCTCATCAACATCCTCATTAGCGCCCTCGTCGCCTACACAAATCTCCCCCTCATCCTCTTCTAATTCCAAAGTGGCATCCTCAATTTGGGTATCACCGGCTACACTCGGGCTATTAAGGCACACATCAGCAGAATGCTCACGATTAGACATCCCACTGTTGGATGGACTCTCCACAGGGATTGTTGTCATTTGTGAATCAGAGCAAATATTCTCCTGTAATGCCTCACTGGTATCTTGCAGCTCAGCTTTGACGCGTAACAGTAGTTGTGCACCAATTGTAGCCTGGGTAACTTTTTGGGATCTGCCACTAATAGCCAAAGGTGAAGGCCTCATTCTCTCTTTGCCACTGCGTGTGTAGAATGGCATGCTTGCAATTTTTTTTTTATCGTCACTTAACTTTTGCTCAGTTACACTTCTTTTTCGCTTCAATACAGTAAATTTTTTTTTGGTTTTTGTTTTTTGCACTAATTTGAAAACACTCTGTTGTTTGACATCGCCTTGGCCAGATGACGTACTGGGAACACTAACATCAGGACTGGTGACAGAACCTGGTTGCTCATTTAGATCATATGTGGACTGCTTTGAATCCATTGCGTAGATACTGCTGACAGATATGACTTTTGACAGCCAGAAATATTAATGCACAATTAGGGAGGACACCCCAAAAACACAGAGGAGTGCTAAAATTTATTGAGTAGATACTGCTGACAGATATGACTTTTGACAGCCAGAAATATTAATGCACAATTAGAGAGGACACCCCAAAAACACTGAGGAGTGCTTAAAATTATTGAGTAGATACTGCTGACAGATATGACTTTTGACAGCCAGAAATATTAATGCACAATTAGGGAGGACACCCCAAAAACACAGAGGAGTGCTAAAATTTATTGAGTAGATACTGCTGACAGATATGACTTTTGACAGCCAGAAATATTAATGCACAATTAGAGAGGACACCCCAAAAACACTGAGGAGTGCTTAAAATTATTGAGTAGATACTGCTGACAGATATGACTTTTGACAGCCAGAAATATTAATGCACAATTAGAGAGGACACCCCAAAAACACTGAGGAGTGCTAACATTTATTGAGTAGATACTGCTGACAGATATGACTTTTGACAGCCAGAAATATTAATGCACAATTAGGGAGGACACCCCAAAAACACAGAGGAGTGCTAAAATTTATTGAGTAGATACTGCTGACAGATATGACTTTTGACAGCCAGAAATATTAATGCACAATTAGAGAGGACACCCCAAAAACACTGAGGAGTGCTTAAAATTATTGAGTAGATACTGCTGACAGATATGACTTTTGACAGCCAGAAATATTAATGCACAATTAGGGAGGACACCCCAAAAACACAGAGGAGTGCTAAAATTTATTGAGTAGATACTGCTGACAGATATGACTTTTGACAGCCAGAAATATTAATGCACAATTAGAGAGGACACCCCAAAAACACTGAGGAGTGCTTAAAATTATTGAGTAGATACTGCTGACAGATATGACTTTTGACAGCCAGAAATATTAATGCACAATTAGGGAGGACACCCCAAAAACACAGAGGAGTGCTAAAATTTATTGAGTAGATACTGCTGACAGATATGACTTTTGACAGCCAGAAATATTAATGCACAATTAGAGAGGACACCCCAAAAACACTGAGGAGTGCTTAAAATTATTGAGTAGATACTGCTGACAGATATGACTTTTGACAGCCAGAAATATTAATGCACAATTAGAGAGGACACCCCAAAAACACTGAGGAGTGCTAACATTTATTGAGTAGATACTGCTGACAGATATGACTTTTGACAGCCAGAAATATTAATGCACAATTAGGGAGGACACCCCAAAAACACAGAGGAGTGCTAAAATTTATTGAGTAGATACTGCTGACAGATATGACTTTTGACAGCCAGAAATATTAATGCACAATTAGAGAGGACACCCCAAAAACACTGAGGAGTGCTTAAAATTATTGAGTAGATACTGCTGACAGATATGACTTTTGACAGCCAGAAATATTAATGCACAATTAGGGAGGACACCCCAAAAACACAGAGGAGTGCTAAAATTTATTGAGTAGATACTGCTGACAGATATGACTTTTGACAGCCAGAAATATTAATGCACAATTAGAGAGGACACCCCAAAAACACTGAGGAGTGCTTAAAATTATTGAGTAGATACTGCTGACAGATATGACTTTTGACAGCCAGAAATATTAATGCACAATTAGAGAGGACACCCCAAAAACACTGAGGAGTGCTTAAAATTATTGAGTAGATACTGCTGACAGATATGACTTTTGACAGCCAGAAATATTAATGCACAATTAGAGAGGACACCCCAAAAACACTGAGGAGTGCTAACATTTATTGAGTAGATACTGCTGACAGATATGACTTTTGACAGCCAGAAATATTAATGCACAATTATGGGGGACAACCCAAAAGCGCTGGGGAGTGCCAAATATGAAGAAAAAATAATAAACCTCTATCCTCCTCTCTGCACTAGCGATTTTGGTTAGAGCAATTGCAAGAACAATATTGTATTCTTTCTCTGTCCCTGCTCTAATTAGCCTATGACTACACCCTGCTCTCTCCCTCTGTCAAATGGCGATGGATTGCTGTGGAGGCGTGTATTTATAAAGTTGAAGTATCGCGAGAACCGAGTCCCGAGATCCGACGACGTCACAATGACGTTCGGCCTCGATTTGGATTCGGAATTGGCGGGAGAGTACCGAGCTGCTCAGCTCGGTACTCGGATACCCAAAGTTCGGGTGGGTTCGGTTCTCGGAGAACCGGACCCGCCCATCTCTAGCTCTAACCAAAATCGCTAGTGCAGAGAGGAGGATAGAGGTTTATTATTTTTTCTTCATATTTGGCACTCCCCAGCGCTTTTGGGGTGTCCCCCATAATTGTGCATTAATATTTCTGGCTGTCAAAAGTCATATCTGTCAGCAGTATCTACTAAATAATTTGTAGCACACCTCAGTGTTTTTGGGGTGTCCTCCCTAATTGTGCATTAATATTTCTGGCTGTCAAAAGTCATATCTGTCAGCAGTATCTACTCAATAATTTTTAGCACTCCTCAGTGTTTTTGGGGTGTCCTCCCTAATTGTGCATTAATATTTCTGGCTGTCAAAAGTCATATCTGTCAGCAGTATCTACTCAATAATTTTTAGCACTCCTCAGTGTTTTTGGGGTGTCCTCCCTAATTGTGCATTAATATTTCTGGCTGTCAAAAGTCATATCTGTCAGCAGTATCTACTCAATAATTTTTAGCACTCCTCAGTGTTTTTGGGGTGTCCTCCCTAATTGTGCATTAATATTTCTGGCTGTCAAAAGTCATATCTGTCAGCAGTATCTACTCAATAATTTTTAGCACTCCTCAGTGTTTTTGGGGTGTCCTCCCTAATTGTGCATGAATATTTCTGGCTGTCAAAAGTCATATCTGTCAGCAGTATCTACTCAATAATTTTTAGCACTCCTCAGTGTTTTTGGGGTGTCCTCCCTAATTGTGCATTAATATTTCTGGCTGTCAAAAGTCATATCTGTCAGCAGTATCTACTCAATAATTTTTAGCACTCCTCAGTGTTTTTGGGGTGTCCTCCCTAATTGTGCATTAATATTTCTGGCTGTCAAAAGTCATATCTGTCAGCAGTATCTACTCAATAATTTTTAGCACTCCTCAGTGTTTTTGGGGTGTCCTCCCTAATTGTGCATTAATATTTCTGGCTGTCAAAAGTCATATCTGTCAGCAGTATCTACTCAATAATTTTTAGCACTCCTCAGTGTTTTTGGGGTGTCCTCCCTAATTGTGCATTAATATTTCTGGCTGTCAAAAGTCATATCTGTCAGCAGTATCTACTCAATAATTTTTAGCACTCCTCAGTGTTTTTGGGGTGTCCTCCCTAATTGTGCATTAATATTTCTGGCTGTCAAAAGTCATATCTGTCAGCAGTATCTACTCAATAATTTTTAGCACTCCTCAGTGTTTTTGGGGTGTCCTCCCTAATTGTGCATTAATATTTCTGGCTGTCAAAAGTCATAACTGTCAGCAGAATCTACTAAATAATTTTTAGCACTCCCCAGTGGTTTGCGCTCAGAATGGATTCAAAGCAGTCCACATATGATCTAAATGAGCAACCAGGTTCTGTCACCAGTCCTGATGTTAGTGTTCCCAGTACGTCATCTGGCCAAGGCGATGTCAAACAACAGAGTGTTTTCAAATTAGTGCAAAAAACAAAAACCCAAAAAAATTTTACTGTATTGAAGCGAAAAAGAAGTGTAACTGAGCAAAAGTTAAGTGACGATAAAAAAAAAATTGCAAGCATGCCATTCTACACACGCAGTGGCAAAGAGAGAATGAGGCCTTCACCTTTGGCTATTAGTGGCAGATCCCAAAAAGTTACCCAGCCTACAATTGGTGCACAACTACTGTTACGCGTCAAAGCCGAGCTGCAAGATAACAGTGAGGCATTACAGGAGAATATTTGCTCTGATTCACAAATGACAACAATCCCTGTGGAGATGTCCATCCAACAGTGGGATGTCTAATCGTGACCATTCTGTTAGTCTACCCATAAAGAAGGGCCCTTTCAGCAGTTCTGCTGATGTGTGCCTGAACAGCCCGAGTGTAGCCGGTGATACACCAAGTGAGGATGACACTTTGTCTTTAGAAGAGGATGTGGGGGAGATTTGGGTATCCGACGATGAGGATGCGGTTGATTGTGTAAGTCCTGCAGCAGTGTGGCACCAGTGGGAGCAGTTCTGGCATGTGAGGTTCTGGCACCAATATGCACTTTCCAAACACAAGCAGGGATGACGCAGGGGGCAGACCACAACAGTTTGACATCTGGGCTGGTTTGAAGGATTTGTCAAAAAAATGTGTGACCTTGACCATAATTCCAACCAATCCTACTATTAACATGCAAAGGATGGTGGAGGGCCTATCAGGGATTAAACTGTATTTTTCATAATTTTCACTAATAATGTTTGGGTGTAATATACACCCAAAGACGAGTGCTCAATTGCTAAGAGTCATTGATGGAGAGGAAGACAAGCAGGCTTGTCTGTAGAATTTGCAGGCAAATTGTGCTGCGTTATATAGGTAACACCCAAAGAGAAGAGCTCCATTGCTCCATTGCTAATTGTAATTGCTGAAATAGAAATAATAGGGCTGACAGTCTTGGTCTAAATCTGCAGTTACATTTTATTGTACCATAGCTCATTGCGAAACTGGAGAGGTGGCAGGGTTTAGTGATAATCTTCCTCCAACAATACTAATTCATCCCAATATCCCAATATCATAGAAGTCTGTGTAGTATGATGTAATTGCTGATAATGGCCTTCCAAAGGGAATGACTAGTTGATTTTAGGGCAGAGCTGTCACGGTTTTTGGGCAATTCTTTTACAGCACAGCAAATATCAAAATGTTTAGCGGACTCATCTGCATCACCACTGGGTGTCTTGGGAAAGCAATTTCTTTTATTACAAGCAGTTGCCAGAGAAACTGAAGGAGAAGACGTCCCAACAAGATGTTGATAAGTCTGGGATCCTTGCAAAGAAAATTAAGTATTTCATCTACAATTAAAATATAGTTAGCACATTTACTTTGTTTTATTGCACACTATAATTTTATGTAGCACCTTTTCAAAATCTATTATTAAGGCAATCACTTGACTCAAGCTAACTGTGTCTGCACTTTCTTCACAGGTAACTACTTCGCTGGACTAAAGTATATTCCCCTCAAATGCTAGTCTTCTTGCAGCTGCTGTATTCTCCTACATGCTGTTGCAGAAACCACAAATTGACCCTAAATGTTTATGGACACAAACAGCATCTCCTGCATGTCATTTTTCAAAAGTTCTGTAACACCAAGTTGATAGTGTGTGCAAAACAGGAAATGTGATGGAATTCAGCCCCGCTGTAATGCTGGACCAATATTGGGGTCGTAATCAGAAATGACATATCCTCAGGAGACTCCAAGCAGGATTAGCCATCTTTCAATGACATCCCTTAGTTTTTGGAACAGTTTGTCAGCTGTATGCCTCTTAGTGAAGCTGCTGATACACAGAGTAGCCTACTTCTCAAAAATGTGATGCACCTGGGTACATGCTGCTGCTGTCCATGCTGGGGAAGGCGAAAGACCAACCCAGTGGGCTTTCACAGTCATATAATCTTTTGTTTGCCCAGTTCCGCTTGTACACATATCTGTGGTTAAGTGTACAGTGGGTAGAATACCATTTTGTCACCCAATAATGACATTTTTAGGAACTTTCCGGTACAGGAGAGAATAAGCTTTTCTAGTAAAATGGTATAGTGATGACATTTGCTAACAGGGACATAACACCTCAATTAAATGTCTTAAACCAACTGTATTAATAGTGGACATTGGACACAGATCTAACGCTAGCATAGTACCCAGGGCGTCTGTGATCCGCTTTGCGACTGGGTGACAGGTTTCATTCTTGCTTCCTCTTGCAGAGGATTGTTTACTTGCCAATTGTTGGGGGGGAAGATTGCAGGTGCTGGGATGTAGATGAGAGAAGGGAGGTAGATTATGCTGGAATGCTTGTTGTTAATTTTTTTTTAA
The DNA here is from genome assembly GCF_038048845.1 of Mixophyes fleayi. Lineage (NCBI taxonomy): Eukaryota > Metazoa > Chordata > Amphibia > Anura > Limnodynastidae > Mixophyes > Mixophyes fleayi. The sequence continues at coordinate 274,960,292 of NC_134402.1, forward strand.
CCAAAGTTTCTGATTTTCCCAACAGTTTGCCAATAACTCGCTGAAAAATGACGAAACATGGATGAGGATCCCAGATGGTTAAGGTCCCTACCTCTACTGAGTGTGGCTTTCAAAATGTTACAAATGGATAGACAACTCTTGCCAGGATTCGTGTAAAAATAATTCCACACTTAAGAGGTGGATTTTTGGTCTTATGCCCAGGCATGACAATGGCCTTTTTGTTATCACTGGCAAGAACTGCAGCAATTTTTCTTTTCAAGTGTATGAAAATCATATTGTGACATAGGAGGTGTTCAAAATTGAATAAAAAATGACTGGAAATTAGTGTTACTGAGGTTAATAATAATGTAGCTACAAAATAATACCTAAATTATGTTATTTTAGCACCAATAAATGTAATTTTTATAACAAATTGCAAAACAAAACCAAACAAAACCAAAACCAAAACCAAAACACGCAATGGCGGTTTTGCAAAACCAAAACCAAAACCAAAACACGACGGTAATCCAGATCCAAAACCGAATCCAAAACCAAAACACGGGGGTCAGTGACCATCTCTAGTTTAAACACACATGATTTTATGTGCGGTTTTGTCTTTAGTAAATCTGACAGCTGCCAAGCCACAAAAGCAAAAAGAAAAAAAATGTGTTTTTGCAAATCCGACCAAGTAAATTAACAAGTAAATTTCCACCCATATCTGGGCTGCCCTTTCCACTCATTCCCATTCGATCTTCCATGTATTTTCAAAATTGTAATAACTTAAGACACAAATAAGCACCCTTACTTAACTTTCAACATACCCTATTTCATATATGACTTATTGCTTTACTCACATTTATCCCTCTGTTTTCCAACTGAATAAAGCAGGGCCTAAATAAATAAATGATATATAGGTGTAGCTGTAATTTTCTGTTTTTCCCTTATGTCAGTGGCTAGTATTCATCATGGAAAACTCCATGTGGATAAGTAACATTATGTAACTTATCCAATGTTTTAGTAACCCCCAACCATTAGTTCCCCAGGCAAACCCAGTTCCCCAAATCCGCATAGTGTTAGTGCCATCCCTGTGTGTGAAGCTTGCTACACACCAGTAAACATATGAATATAGATGCAGTTAAAATCAGATGCACTCACCTCCCAGGTATAGGGGTTTACATCTAGCAAAGGCTGGCTTGTGAGCCACACCCAAATGTGCCTTAAATAGGCTTGATGGACAGCTGCTATGACAAAAAGGCAATATTTTGAAACAAAACCAGAGAAAAATAAGCCCACGCTCGGCATATCCCACATTATATATGGTACCAGCTGCTTGGCAATAATCCCGCACTCGGTATATCCCATATTATATGTGGTACCAGCTGCGTGGCAATATAAATGCCCATATATGTATACAAAATAAAAAGAAAGTTATCAGCGCTTATCCTTTAAACTGCATATCTGTGTGTGTCTAGCAAAATGAAAACATGAGGTATTAGTTCATATTTTGATCAAAAGACTTAAGCCTGCACTCCAACGTCAAGGGTACCTCATTATATGCAGGTTCTACACTGACCTATATGCTTTAAACACTATTAAAATGCAGTTAAAATCAGATGCACTCACCTCCCAGGTATAGGGGTTTACATCTAGCAAAGGCTGGCTTGTGAGCCACACCCAAATGTGCCTTAAATAGGCTTGATGGACAGCTGCTATGACAAAAAGGCAATATTTTGAAACAAAACCAGAGAAAAATAAGCCCGCGCTCGGCATATCCCACATTATATATGGTACCAGCTGCTTGGCAATAAGCATGCGCTCGGTATATCCCATATTATATGTGTGTCTAGCAAAATGAAAACATGAGGTATTAGTTCATATTTTGATCAAAAGACTTAAGTCTGCTAGATGTAAATCCCTTGTCACGGGCACTAGGAGTCTTTACCCAGGGATCACCAGATGGTAGGCTTACCAGAGCAATGTAGATGGTAATCGAATACTCTGGTAGCTAGGTGATCACGGAACATGAAATGATGGCCGATGAGATGCTCAGGAAAGTCTATGACTAGCAACACTGGTAATAATGAGGTAATAATACACCAGGAACTGTATGGACAAGGACACGTGAAGATAGTCAGTGGTCTGCGATAGCAAGTTGTACCACTGCTATAGGGAGGAGGAATGTCCAACAGAAACAAGGAGGTGATGAGAGTCAGTGGTCTGCGGGTAGCAAGTTGTACCGCTGTCTGAGTGAAGGAATGGAATCCAAGTGGAGGTATCCGGGTAGTCAGTGGTCTGCGGCAGCAAGTTGTACCACTGCTATGTGAGAGGATGATGGAACAGGTGATACCGGAAACAGGGATCAGTGGTCTGACATCAGCAAGCTGTACCACTGAATATATATGTGAGGAGGTGCACAGGGGAAGACTGCAACACAGGATATACACAGGCACCTTATACACGATCCACAGTAATATGCACAATATAGATATACATATAGATATAAATGACTGAGCAGGTCTGCAATCTAGAAAGTCTCTTGAAGTAGTCCAGCACAATTATAACACAGTCAATGATGGCAATAGACTCAGCGGATAGCAGACTCCAGAGAGAACCAAACACAGTCCAGCAAGATATGCAATACACAGCACAGTCAATGAGAAGTATGCATACCGTGGTTCAGCAGTAGCAGTCAGATGGGATAGCAGCGGTACCTGAGCGGCGGGAGACCGCCTGGATAGGAAGTCCCTGGATAGGTGAGGCAGCGGTCTGGCGGGTGCAGCGCACAGGTGAGTAGACCAACAGGGACACGAATTCACAGGAGTCAGCAACACGTGGAACTGGACTCATAGGAGACCCAGGAGAATGGAGATGATCCAGCAGAGGGTAGTAGATGAGATACAAATCAAATGCTGACAGGAGCGTAGAGACCAGTGGAACACGTGAAGGCGTGGAGAGTGGATCAGCAGGAGATGGAGGATAGCGCTGACCACAGCAGCAGGACTCAGCGGCACACGGAGGTAACCAGTAGCAACCACAGGAACCAACAGCGATGGGAAACAGGAGTGCAGCGCAGGGCAGGAGCTGTTGATCACGAAGTGTAGCAGATGGTAATGAAAGCGGCAGGCTCGAGGAAGTCACAGCAAAGATGAGATGAGACTGTAGTGCACGGAGGCAGCGGATAGTAATCAGCTGGCAGTCACGATGTTGAACACAGGCGAGTTGAAAGCAGGAGACTGTAGTGCACGGAGGCAGCGGATAGTAATCAGCTGGCAGTCACGATGTTGAACACAGGCGAGTTGAAAGCAGGAGACTGTAGTGCACGGAGGCAGCGGATAGTAATCAGCTGGCAGTCACGATGTTGAACACAGGCGAGTTGCCAGCAGGAGACTGTAGTGCACGGAGGCAGCGGATAGGAATCAGCAAACAGACTTGATGAGAAGCAGGTGAATGAAGTAAAAGCTGGAGTGCACGGAGGCAGAGGATAGCAATGAGCAAACAGTCACATAGATGTAAAATAACGTAGAAGTGGTTTAGAAGACTGTAGTGCACGGAGGCAGCGGATAGGAATCAGCAAACAGTCATGATGATACAGTTGATGGTAGAAGTGGTATGGAACCACAGTAGTAGAAGTGGTTTGGAAACCACAGGAATCAGCAGCGCTGAATACACGAGTAATACAGGAACACCTTCAGAGACTCATGAGGAATGAGACTCCAAGATCAGGCAACGTGGTGTTGACCACAGGTGCTTAATATAGGGAGTGTTGCCTGATCTGCCAATTGAGTTAAAGTAGTATACACTGAAGTATAGAAAAGGGCTGCGCATGCGCAGACCCTCAGGATGGTGGACGGCCACGGTTCCTAAATGTCCGGGAAGAGGCACTCACGGTCCGGTGAGTGACAGTACCCCCCCTTTTAAAGGTGGGCACAGAACGCCTGGAACCGGGCTTGTCCGGATTTTTGGAGTAGAACTTCTTCAAAAGGGCAGGAGCATTAAGATCTTCAGCTTTGATCCAAGAGCGCTCCTCAGGACCAAAGCCCTTCCAATGAACGAGGAAGTGGAGGACTCCTCGCGAAATTTTTGCATCTAGTACCTCGGTAATCTCAAAATCCTCCTCCTGATGAACTTGAACTGGCTGCGGAGCTGAGGGAGGAGTTGAGAAACGGTTGATAATAAGAGGTTTGAGCAAGGATACATGGAAGGCATTAGAAATCCGAAGACTCTTAGGAAGAAGGAGTTTCACACATACTGGATTGATAACTTGAATGATCCTATATGGACCAATAAAACGAGGGGCGAATTTCATGGATGGAACCTTCAAACGAATATTTTTTGTGGATAACCAGACACGATCTCCAATTTTTAGTGGTGGAATAGCCCGCCTCTTCTTATCAGCGAAAGATTTATATTTGACAGATGTCTTCTTTAAACAGGTTCTGACCTGAGACCAGATATTTTTAAAAGTCTGACAAACAGTTTCCACCGCAGGAACTTGGGTGGGCGGGAGGGCAGGAAATTCCGGAAAAGACGGATGGTGACCGTAGACCACAAAAAATGGAGTTTTGGATGATGACTCATGGTACATGTTGTTATGGGCGAACTCAGCCCAAGGGAGTAACTCTACCCAGTTGTCTTGATTGGCTGATGAAAATATCCTTATAAAAGTCTCAAGATCTTGATTGACACGTTCGGTTTGTCCATTGGATTGCGGATGGTAAGAAGATGAGAGTGCTAATCGTATGCCCAAGGTTTTACAAAGGGCTCGCCAGAATCTGGACACGAATTGTACTCCTCTATCAGACACAATCTCAGATGGACATCCATGGATACGGAAGATCTCTTTAATGAAATGTTCAGCCAGGATAGACGAGGAAGGCAAACCAGACAGAGGGATGAAATGAGCCATCTTCGAAAATCTGTCCACTACCACCCAAATAGTGTTATGGTTCTTACTAGGTGGTAAGTCAGTAACGAAATCCATACTAATATGGGTCCATGGTTTGGACGGAATGGGTAGTGGTCGCAGCAACCCTGCTGGGGTTCTGCGAGAGGATTTGAATTGCGAACATAATTCACAGGAAGCAATGAACTCTTTGACGTCTCTCTTCATTGAAGGCCACCAGTAACTTCGAGAGAGGATCTCAAAAGTCTTGTGTTCACCGGCGTGTCCAGAAAAGCGAGAGGCATGGAACCACGAAAGGATTTTCCTCCTTAGTATAGGAGGCACAAGGGTCTTCCCAAATGGTAGCGTTCTGGTGGATGAAGCAGCCAGTGAGATACATTTGGGGTCTAGAATGGTATGGTTGGAAACCTCTTCTATATCAGAGGACGTAACAAAGGCTCTAGATAAGGCATCAGCTTTTTTGTTCTTGGCAGCTGGTTTGAAGGTAATTATTAATTCAAAACGGGAAAAGAAAAGAGACCATCTTGCTTGACGAGGGTTCAAGCATTGGGCAGACTGGAGATATGACAAGTTCTTATGATCCGTGAAGATCGTCACCGGGTGGCGAGCTCCCTCCAACAAGTATCTCCATTCCTCTAGTGCGACTTTGATAGCCAGTAATTCCTTGTCCCCGATGGTATAATTTTTCTCTGCGGGTAGGAGACCCCGAGAATAGAAGGCACAAGGGTGGAATTTTTGCTGTTCCGAGCGTTGGGAGAGAATAGCTCCTAAGCCCACATTAGAGGCATCTACTTCTAGGAAGAAGGGGAGTGTCACATCAGGCTGTCGAAGGATTGGAGCCGAAGAGAAGGACTCTTTTAATGTTTGAAAGGCTTGAATAGCCTCAGTTGACCATTGCTTAGGATTAGCCCCTTTTCGAGTCAGGGCCACAATAGGAGATGCAATGGAAGAAAAGTCTTGAATGAAGCGTCTATAGTAATTGGCAAAACCTAAAAAACGCTGGATCGCACGAAGAGTAGTTGGCTGGGGCCAATGTAGTACAGCATTTACTTTGTCAGGATCCATCTTCAGGCCAACTCCGGAAACTATATACCCCAAGAATGGAATCTGGGGTAATTCGAATGAACATTTTTCTAATTTACAGAACAATGAATTTTTCCGTAGCCTGGAAAGGACTTCTGCCACATGTTGGTGGTGAGAGGGCAGGTCCTGTGAAAAAATCAATATGTCGTCCAGGTAGACGACGACACATACATATAATAAGTCCCGAAAAATCTCATTGATGAAGCCCTGAAAAACAGCGGGGGCATTACATAGCCCGAAAGGCATTACCAGATATTCGTAATGCCCGTCTCTGGTGTTAAACGCTGTCTTCCATTCGTCACCGGAACGAATTCTGATTAAATTGTAGGCACCACGAAGATCCAACTTAGTAAAAATACGGGCTCCCTTGATGCGGTCAAATAGCTCAGTGATCAACGGAATGGGATACCGATTCTTGATAGTAATGGCATTGAGTCCACGAAAATCTATACAAGGGCGTAATGATCCATCTTTCTTTTTGACAAAGAAGAACCCAGCTCCAGCGGGCGAGGTGGAAGGTCGAATGAACCCACGCTGGAGGTTCTCCCGTATATTTTCAGATGTAGCTTGAGTTTCAGGTAACGAGAGTGGATAGACCCGGCCCCTGGGAGGAGTCTTGCCAGGAAGAAGGTCAATCGGACAATCCCAAGAACGATGAGGAGGAAGACGTTCAGACTGAGCTTTATCAAAAACATCGGTAAATGAAGCATATTGAGGAGGGAGTCCTGGTGAAATAGCTGAGATGGAAGCTTGCTGTACCTTGAGAGGAATGACTTGGGAAAGGCAATGATGGTGACATTCAGACCCCCAAGACGTAACTTGAGGGGTGCGCCAGTCAATCTGGGGAGAGTGACACTGAAGCCATGGAAGGCCTAGGACAATCGGACTTGTCGTAACAGGAAGAATTAAAAACGATATCTCTTCATGATGCAGAGCACCAATCTGAAGGGTTACTGGAGACGTACTCTGGGTGATGAGACCGTTGATGAGACGTGATCCATCGATAGCCGTCACAGTAATGGGAGTTTTTAAGGTAATCACTGGTAGAGACCATTGATTTACTAACGATTTGGAAATAAAATTTCCTGCTGCTCCGGAATCAATCAATGCCTGTGACTCAAAGGTTTTGGTAGCAAAGGAAATAGTCACATCAAAAGCGCAGACTTTAGACTTCATAGACGATGGAGAGGACTCCAGGGACCCTAACTTCACCTCTCCAGAACTAGTTAGGGCCTGGCATTTCCCGATCTCTTAGGGCAGGAGCTGAGGACATGAGTGGAATCAGCACAATAGATACAGAGTCTATTCTTGACTCTTCGTTTCCTCTCCTCAGAAGATAACTTGGAACGTCCTATCTCCATGGGAATCACAGCGGGTGACACTGGACGAAATTGAGGGTTAGAGCGAAGAGGTGCTTTAGCAGAAGTCGTTTTCTCAGCCTCTCTTTCACGAAATCTCATATCAACACGATGGCATAGAGAGATCAAATCTTCAAGTGACGAAGGAAGCTCTTGGGTAGTCAGTGCATCTTTAATTTTATCGGAAAGCCCCTGCCAGAAGGCGGCAACTAGGGCTTCAGTGTTCCACTGAAGTTCAGAGGCTAAGATCCTAAATTGAATGACGTACTGGCCTACAGTATGAGATCCTTGTCGCAGACGGAGGATGCTGGAAGCAGCGGAGGTCACACGACCTGGTTCATCGAACACACTTCGAAATGTAGAAATGAATTTGGCACTATCTTGTAATATTGGATCGTTCCTCTCCCACAGAGGGGAGGCCCAAGCCAGGGCTTGTCCTGAAAACAAAGAGATAAGATAGGCCACTCTGGAACGATGGGTAGAAAAATTTTGAGGTTGGAGCTCAAAATGGACTGAACATTGGTTAAGGAAACCCCTACAAGTTTTGGGGTCTCCATCGTACTTTGACGGAGTAGGCAGGTGAAGCGTGGAAGCTGTAGACACCTGGGATGGCAATGGGGAAACGGAGGAAAGCACAGGAGCTTCAGTAGTAGCTGTCACAGTCTGTCCCGATGTTCCTTGGGAGGTTAATGACTGATAACACTGAAGTAACAGCTGTTGGCGGGCATCCTGTTGCTCCACACGGCTAACCAGATGTTGCAGCATCTCTTTGGCGGTAGGTTCCACATCTGGGTCTGTCATGGCCTGATCTTACTGTCACGGGCACTAGGAGTCTTTACCCAGGGATCACCAGATGGTAGGCTTACCAGAGCAATGTAGATGGTAATCGAATACTCTGGTAGCTAGGTGATCACGGAACATGAAATGATGGCCGATGAGATGCTCAGGAAAGTCTATGACTAGCAACACTGGTAATAATGAGGTAATAATACACCAGGAACTGTATGGACAAGGACACGTGAAGATAGTCAGTGGTCTGCGATAGCAAGTTGTACCACTGCTATAGGGAGGAGGAATGTCCAACAGAAACAAGGAGGTGATGAGAGTCAGTGGTCTGCGGGTAGCAAGTTGTACCGCTGTCTGAGTGAAGGAATGGAATCCAAGTGGAGGTATCCGGGTAGTCAGTGGTCTGCGGCAGCAAGTTGTACCACTGCTATGTGAGAGGATGATGGAACAGGTGATACCGGAAACAGGGATCAGTGGTCTGACATCAGCAAGCTGTACCACTGAATATATATGTGAGGAGGTGCACAGGGGAAGACTGCAACACAGGATATACACAGGCACCTTATACACGATCCACAGTAATATGCACAATATAGATATACATATAGATATAAATGACTGAGCAGGTCTGCAATCTAGAAAGTCTCTTGAAGTAGTCCAGCACAATTATAACACAGTCAATGATGGCAATAGACTCAGCGGATAGCAGACTCCAGAGAGAACCAAACACAGTCCAGCAAGATATGCAATACACAGCACAGTCAATGAGAAGTATGCATACCGTGGTTCAGCAGTAGCAGTCAGATGGGATAGCAGCGGTACCTGAGCGGCGGGAGACCGCCTGGATAGGAAGTCCCTGGATAGGTGAGGCAGCGGTCTGGCGGGTGCAGCGCACAGGTGAGTAGACCAACAGGGACACGAATTCACAGGAGTCAGCAACACGTGGAACTGGACTCATAGGAGACCCAGGAGAATGGAGATGATCCAGCAGAGGGTAGTAGATGAGATACAAATCAAATGCTGACAGGAGGGTAGAGACCAGTGGAACACGTGAAGGCGTGGAGAGTGGATCAGCAGGAGATGGAGGATAGCGCTGACCACAGCAGCAGGACTCAGCGGCACACGGAGGTAACCAGTAGCAACCACAGGAACCAACAGCGATGGGAAACAGGAGTGCAGCGCAGGGCAGGAGCTGTTGATCACGAAGTGTAGCAGATGGTAATGAAAGCGGCAGGCTCGAGGAAGTCACAGCAAAGATGAGATGAGACTGTAGTGCACGGAGGCAGCGGATAGTAATCAGCTGGCAGTCACGATGTTGAACACAGGCGAGTTGAAAGCAGGAGACTGTAGTGCACGGAGGCAGCGGATAGTAATCAGCTGGCAGTCACGATGTTGAACACAGGCGAGTTGAAAGCAGGAGACTGTAGTGCACGAAGGCAGCGGATAGTAATCAGCTGGCAGTCACGATGTTGAACACAGGCGAGTTGCCAGCAGGAGACTGTAGTGCACGGAGGCAGCGGATAGGAATCAGCAAACAGACTTGATGAGAAGCAGGTGAATGAAGTAAAAGCTGGAGTGCACGGAGGCAGAGGATAGCAATGAGCAAACAGTCACATAGATGTAAAATAACGTAGAAGTGGTTTAGAAGACTGTAGTGCACGGAGGCAGCGGATAGGAATCAGCAAACAGTCATGATGATACAGTTGATGGTAGAAGTGGTATGGAACCACAGTAGTAGAAGTGGTTTGGAAACCACAGGAATCAGCAGCGCTGAATACACGAGTAATACAGGAACACCTTCAGAGACTCATGAGGAATGAGACTCCAAGATCAGGCAACGTGGTGTTGACCACAGGTGCTTAATATAGGGAGTGTTGCCTGATCTGCCAATTGAGTTAAAGGGGTATACACTGAAGTATAGAAAAGGGCTGCGCATGCGCAGACCCTCAGGATGGTGGACGGCCACGGTTCCTAAATGTCCGGGAAGAGGCACTCACGGTCCGGTGAGTGACATCCCTATACATGGGAGGTGAGTGCATCTGATTTTAACTGCATTTTAATAGTGTTTAAAGCATATAGGTCAGTGTAGGAGCTGCATATAATGAGGTACCCTTGACGTTGGGATGCAGGCTTATGTCTTTTGATCAAAATATGAACTAATACCTCATGTTTTCATTTTGCTAGACACACACAGATATGCAGTTTAAAGGATAAGCGCTGACAACTTTCTTTTTGTTTTGTCTACATATATGGGCATTTATATTGCCACGCAGCTGGTACCACATATAATATAGGATATACCGAGCGCGGGTTTATTGCCAAGCAGCTGGTACCATATATAATGTGGGATATACCGAGCGCGGGCTTATTTTTCTCTGGTTTTATATGAATATAGATATCTAAATTCTTATTGGCTGTACTTTCTAAAAACTATTAGATTACATTTACAGATCGGTGACAGATGATCTCAGTTGTTTGTTAGAGGCAAAGAAGCACTGTCTGGGTGTTGGAATACCAGAAAACTGGAAAGTGATGTTAGAACTAGACAGTCCAATTAATGTCTGTATTGTTCACTTAAATACTAGACAAATTTCAATCCTAGCATAATGGATTTATATTACACATTTCAACATTTTTATATATCTGGATGACTTCTGGAAAACATTTGCTACAGGATAATCATATTTTTATTTCAAAGTATTTTACACTAAATTATACATGTAAACATTTCTTACATGCTCATTTCTATAACAATTGACCTTCCTGTAGTGATGTTCTGTTTTTCTCTCCATTATAATCCAGCAGATCAGGTACAGAAGAGGTGAAATACAAACAATGGATGTTGACACTAGAATCCCAATGCTAAAAACAGCTAAAAGAAATGTGTTAATTAGTTAATTATAAAATAAATGTGTTACTGTGCTAATTATGATGGAGGGATAGCCAGTGATCATATGTCATTTTAAAATTCTGCCTGCTCTTGTTCTTTATCAAAATGACTTTTTGCATTTATGTGAACAAATAATAATAAAAAATATTTTGTAACTATTTAAAAGCGAACAATTGCGGAGATGTTTTTTCAACTCTAGCACTGAATAATTTTAAATATAATTACTTGACCCTACAGTACAAAGTGGTGTATGTGACATTCTTTGCAGTGTTATGCACCAAATATTACAAAGAACAAAGAAAGGTATACATGTCTGTGAAACTGGACATAGCTGTTACAAATCTTAGTTGCGGGTCTTGTACGTCCTTGTAACGTCCTTGTAACTTGTTAATAAAACTAAAGCCTATTGTTTTTCAACACATACAGTATTTCTTTTATTTAAACTATAATTCAAATGTGAAGCACCCTTAAAGGTATAATACACATCATTAGATGACTTCTATTTTCTAATTTCTCAGTCCCCATATTTGATTCAAATTTAATCTAGAACCTCTAAACTATACGCTGTCTGTAGTCCTATTTGGCTCCTGTTTAGACCCTACTTCACTATATAATTCCCTAAAAGTTTTATATAATGAAATCTTATAGATTCATTTAAGCCTAGTGGATGTACCAAATTGAATATCACCCTAACTATGGATTTCAGGGGGAAGGAAAAAGGAAAGGGAGGGAGAAAATACATAGTGCGCTCAGCAAGTGATATATGTCACTTATTTCACAATACAAGGGATTGTCTATTGTGCTGTATATCTTCATAAGGATAGGCTTCAGTAGCGAGCATGTGGAAGCCAAGGAAAATGTTCTTGGTTTTTGCACTGATCACAGATGGCAGTAGTACTGAGAGTTCCACAAAAGTCAGACTCATCAGATGGGTTATACAATACAGTGGTTAAGACAGTTGTGGTTGCTTTAATTTTTCTGGAAGAGAAACCCTTAGCTGTAATACACTTGTTGATGAGTGAAATCACCAGTTTTATCAGCGATGAAAACCACCATTCTAGATAAGAATCTCCAGTGTGCTCCTTTGTAAATTTATATTTCATGTCTCATATTTCTTGTAAGTGTTCCTCAATTATTTTATCTGGTCATCTGTGTCATTTGTGAGGTGTAACACTGGGCTGCAAAATGAGTGTTTATGGTAAAGCAGTACCTTCCAGACTGAGCTGTCAGGTGGTCCAATATTAACTTATTGTCATGTGTAAATGTAATAATGTGCTGGGTTCTTTGTTAGTGGGGCTCTGGCATCATCTGACCTTTCTTCAGGAGGGTGTCCACAACACTCATAAATACATTTCTGTATTGGGGGTAAACCCCTACAGTCATGGGTTGCTATTTTCTTTATTTGTTTGAGTTTAACTTTCATATTGGAATTTTTCTTATTATCTAATATGCTCTCTATACTAGACCCTGTAATCATGGTGGTACCAACATGGGTTACATCAGCAGTGACAGCTGCACTACTGATGGAAAAAAAAACAGCCCCCATGGTGTTAGGACATGAACTTACTAAACAGGTACCATATTCAATAATTCTCAACCAGGCACATACAAAACACTTGTCCTCAACCAGGCTCACTTAATATTAGGTGGTTTTGCTTACCCCCTCTAATGTCAAATTCAAAAGGTGTTCAACTTTGAATCCAGCAACACTATTGCTGCTGTATTCAAAAGAGGAGATAGAATGGGTGCATATTAACACAGAAGCAGATATTGATTAGACACATGGTGAAAGTGATAGTTAGTCACAGCAGCAGCAAGTACAGAAAATACACAAACTTTTTATTTTTCTCCCATGCATGATTGCATTGAACTAATGGTATTAGAAAGTGCTTCTATACCTTACATATCTGAAATCCCAATATCAAATACTGATTTAGAACTGTATGTAGATGGTTCCCAATATTATGTTGATGGCACACCATACACAGAGTATGCAGAACTCATAAGTCGCTGTTTGCTGCTATGCAATTGCCAAAGCAACTGGTGGTGGTAAAGGTAAAGGCACACACTTGAGAACAGACCTCATAAGCCAAAGGCAATGCCCTAGCAGATGCCGCTGCATAGCAAGTTGCTGTAATGATTCTGAACCCTGTAAACATAAATATAGTGACAATGCTCTTACCTCAGACTTAGAAACCCTTGTAAAGTTTCAAATACAAGCCCCAAATGTTGAAAAACAGGCCTGGAAAAGGCTGGGGGCAGAGGAACAAGAAAATAAATAGCGGTTGCAGGATCGCTATTGTTTGCCAAAGGCACTGTATCCAGTGATAACACAGGTCCTGTATGGAAATGTCCATGGTATCCAAGGACACCATGGTAAAGGACCTGGAAAGCAACTGGGTGGCTCCTTGATTTGCACAAGTTGAACAGATATATGTATCTGGATGTTTAATATGTGCTTCTGTGTTAATATGCACCCATTCTTTATCCTCTTTTGAATACAGCAGCAATAGTGTTGCTGGATTCAAAGTTGAACACCTTTTGAATTTGACATTAGAGGGGGTAAGCAAAACCACCTAATATTAAGTGAGCCTGGTTGAGGACAAGTGTTTTGTATGTGCCTGGTTGAGAATTATTGAATATGGTACCTGTTTAGTAAGTTCATTTCCTAACACCATGGGGGCTGTTTTTTTTTCCATCAGTAGTGCAGCTGTCACTGCTGATGTAACCCATGTTGGTACCACCAAGATTACAGGGTCTAACGGCATAGAGATTAACATTTATTCATTAGGGATTACAGTAACTGTCATTAATTCACAGTTTTGTTCTTCCATTCCTTTTACTGCTGATGACCTAACTACTTAGTCAGCTATCGTATTAAACAATTCCCCAGTCAGTGTGTGTGTTGTTGCATATTCATTGTGCTTTGATTTATGTAACACGCTTGTCAGTATCAGTGTGTGTCCACCCCCTATCACTGTATTTCCCTCACTCTCCTGTAAACCTTTATCAGGTAACCAATTAACATTTTCTGCAAGAAGTTGCTGCTCATTAAACACTTGTTTACATGTTTCTCTGTGTAGCTTAACTGTGACACTGTGTCTTCCATGCCATGAAAAAGTGATTTTCTCAAAGGGGCAGTCCTTAGTCTCCCAAACAGGGAATATCAGAGTGACATGACTGGGGTGCGTGTCTAAAGCCACTCCTATCTCATCATCACCTAGCACAGCAGCCTTGAATGACTCTGATGTCTCTTCCTAGATATCAATCATTCCATCATGCACAGCCCTCTCAAGGGTTCCAGGCATTCAGCCATTTTAAAAGCAACACTGTCGCTTCTCACAAATCAGAGTATTCAAGAATCAAATTCCTTATCAAACTGTGTATCTTATGGATTTCAATGCAAGGACATTAAAACTTGACCATCACATTTTCCAAAGAACAACAAACAATATGTAAAACAAATCTTAAACAAAACAAATATTAAAGTTTTCTTCTGCTTGGCTTTGTGGTCGAGGTACAGCGACACACAGACATGGCAGGACTGTAGAAAGACACAGTGGCAGGGCAGAAAACTACTCACCACGTGAATTTATGCGTCTTTGTCCCTTTCTGATCCAGCCGTCGTTCAATGAGTCACTGGACGCTGACCATTTCAGGTGGGACTCTTCAATAATGATAAATCCAAAGTATATTACCAGTGGAATGAGACTGAGGGCTAGGTTTATTAACGGGCATGATTGGCGGTGTGTTTGATCCGCCATACATCGCCGCGTTTTTCCGGCGGTTTTGCAGGTCAGCAGGATTTACTAATGGGTGATTTTAAGCTTCGAGATGAATCCGCCGTCGATGTAATGGCAGTATGTAAGCCTTCAAGCCGCCGCCGGCTTTGAAAGAAACATGGCGCTTTTGCTTTACAACACGGCGGTTTCATGTTATGGCGTTTTTTTGAAAAAAATCACCTGTATCATGGCGTTTTACTATTGTCTACTTTCTTTGTCAAGAGATTTAACATCACAAGTCCTATATAAATCACTGGCCTGCCACTTTTTTTTTGATAGGGTTTTGAGGAGAAAAGAGATAGGACTTTGGTGGAGTTAGGATTGTGAGAGTTGCTTTTGAGGGTTGTTGTGCTGCGATTTCTGCTTGGAGTGTGAGTAGTCCTGTGTTCTTTTACAGTGTTGTGCCTTTATTTTTGGATTTAATTTCTGTCTTGTATTTTTGGTAATTGTCTAGTCCTTTGTCTCTGTTACTTGTGTGTGACTGTGTTGTGTGTGTTTCATTAGTTAGTATAGTTTGTCCTTTGTGTTTGTCAGTAGTTTAGTGTTACTTGTTTTTCTGTTATACTGGAGACTATGGCCAGAGATAAGAGGGGGGCAGAGGGTGAGGAGATGGAGTTGGAGGGGACAGAGGAAGGTGAGGAAGGGTTAGAGGAGACAGAACAGGGCAGGAAGACAAAGTCAAGGAGGAATGTGAGATTATCTCACGATGAGAATTGTGTGTTAGTGCACAATATTGTTCCCTGTTACGAGATAATTTTAGGGAGCCTTGCAGCCCGTACTCCGCTCAGGCGACAACATCAATTGTGGTCCAAAATATATGAGGCCGTGAACGTAGTGGGATCATTAAAGCGTTCAGTAGCTCAATGCCCCAAATGCTTTTCAGACATAAAGCGGAGACTGAAAAAAAAATGGCTGAGGAAAGGCAGCAAGAGGAACAGGTGGTGAACCAGCACTTCATGTGGAATATACCACATATGAGGAGGAGCTGCGGCAGATACTGTCCCGGGAAATTGTAGAGGGGGTCAATGTCCAGGACACGGATGCACCTTCTTTTGGACAACCAGCTGGTGAGTTGTTTGCAATTTTTACTCTAACTGTTTTGCAGGTACACATGATTTTTTAAAAAAAAATATTTGTATTTTAAAAGCACATTATCAAAGTATACTGTATAGATGTTGAAATGATTGTCACGGCTAATACAGTGTCTGCTTTTTCTGACACACCCAGAATCGCCTGTAAGAGACTCCAATCCGAGTCTAAGGTCTACTCTTCCACCTTCTGTGAGGGATTCTGCCCCTGAACAACAAGCAGGTGCCTGTAGTCTGTTTGGGGGAGAAACAATGGTGTTAGAATTTTTTTCTTTAAAAAAGTTAGTGTAAATGTTATATTGTTTGCTATATATATGGTTTGCAAAATAAACTTCATGTACTACACAGAGGGAGAACTAAAATAGTAATAGCTTAACTAAAATCACTGTCTTTCAAGATTTTGATGCCAGCACCATCATATTATTGATTATAAATAATTTGCTTTTCTATCCCCTCACCCAAACACATAGGCTAAATGAGATTGTATTCCAAAAAAAGATGCCTAGCATCCTTAAGCAAGTCACATAGGACAACTAATCAGGAAGGTAGACATTGGTAAACATTCTGTAGTTGTAAAAGGTTATGTTTTTTTGTCCAGTGTCCAAAATGCAATTTACAAACATGTTATATCCTATATACTTACCTTGTTTATTTCACCACAGGAATTTCATCATATCAGCCAGGTCAGCGGCAGTCCTTGCAAATGTCACCGCACACAGAGGATCAAACAACTGGCCCTGCTGAACACACAGAAGACCAGCAAACTGCACCTCCTCCACTGAATACAGGGCGAGAAAGGGCCCAATCAATTGCCAAATTTCAACTACTGAAATCCCAGTTCATGGACACCCAAACCAGACATATGTCACATATTGTTGATCATTTGAGGCGTGCACAACGCAGTAATAGTCTAATTCCTGCAGCTTTAAATCGTATAGCTGCAGCTATAGAACAATCAAATGTCACCATGATATAAATGACTGGTGCTGTGGAGGCCTTACACACAACAGTAAGGGAGATGAATGCAAACATCAATAGGATGCCAGGCCAAATACACCATAAAATAATGTCACGCTTTCCTTTGCCAATGTCATCAGCCACAATCAGTTCGGCTAGCACGCCTAATCGCTCCATACAAAGTACACCTCCAAGGACAGGTGCTCGCACCAGGGGTGGCCGAGGGAGAGGAGAGAGTGTCTCCAGAGGCGCAGATGTACCTGCCAAAAGGCGTAGGTAGCCTAATGTTTGTTGGTTAAGTAAAAATTTCTTAAAAACCATTGTTTACAAAACAACACATGTACCTTTTTGTGCGTTGTTCAAAATTTTGCACTATTTGTTGCCTGTTACTCCACAGTTACGCGTATCACAAATACAGTTTGTACATTTTGGTGCATGTTTATGCAATGTTCATATATATTTTATGCTTACTACTGCAATAAATGTGGTTACATTTCAATGCAAACAGTCTTTCTTTTCTGCCAATTAAATAATAGTATACTGCTTACAAAAAAGATTGCACAAATGCCACTAACACATTGACATCTGACTGTAACTTACCAGTTACTTGCAAAATTACCAAATGAGGAGTACACACTATCCTCTGTTTCAAGCTTTCAAACTCTAAAAAAAAAAAAAATTAAACCATTGCTCTCACATCAAACACATTTTGTACAAAGAAATATTTTTACTAGTATGCACTTACATGTAAAGTAGTTTGCAATGAGACGGTCTCTAATCTGCCTCCCCCACTCTGTGCTCTGCACATCACCAAATGGAACACAGACCTCTACTTGTTCACTGTCTACTGCAATAATCGGTGGGCTAAGTTCTTGTAAAGCCAGATTATGTAGCAGACATCAATCCAGCACAATATCAGACACCTTTTCAGGTGCATACATAAGCACCCCACCAGATTTATCAAGGCACCTGAACCTGGTTTTAAATAGTCCAAAGGTACGTTCTATCACACCTCTAGTGGTTATGTGTGCCTCATTATATTTGTGCTGTGCAGGAGTCTGAGGATGCAGCAGAGGAGTCATCAGCCAGGAGCGACATCCATATCCTGAATCTCCTATAATAAAACAAAAATGTTAGCTACCATTTAATGGAGCATGTTGTACAGCAGTTAGCACATGTGAGGCAAATCTAACAAGGATAAGGGAATTAAAAAAAATGGTAAGTACATACCCAAAAGCCATCCCTCCGGCATTTCACCACTTTCATATTTGGCATAAAGGGTAGACTGTCTCAGGATAAAGGCCTCATGACATGAACCATGATAGCCTGCCACAACACTCATTATACGCATGTTAGCATCACAGACAACTTGCACATTCAGGGAGTGGTAACGATGGCGATTAAAGAAAACCTCTGCCCTGTGGTGAGGTGGTCTCAGGCCAATATGAGTGCAATCTATAGCTCCCAGAACATTTGGGATGCCCGAGAGCCTATAGAAAGCTACCTTTAGCTCATGCCACTGTGACTCCTGGCTGAGGAAGCAGATATATCTAGGGCACACTCTTTTAAGGGCACCAAGGACTTGTCCAAAATGTCTTGTAAATGTAGGTTGCGTTATGCCAATAACTCTGGAAGACACTGATTGAAAGGAACCTGTGGCCAAAAAGTGAACTGCACACAGTAGTTTATGTAGTCCTGACACTGCATTAGAGCGACTGGTTGTAGGCTCCAAATCATCCTTCACTTGCTCATAAAGTCTCATCAGGTTAGTGCGATTGAGCCGAAACATTTGTACTAAATCCCCATCAGCCAAAGAATCCAGATTCAAATGCACTGTACATGCACATGGAGTGTGTGGTCTGCGCAGGCTCCACGGAACAGATGCCAACTGCTGTTCATCCTCCTTCTCCTCCCACCTTTCTGCCTCCATCAGATAAAAAGCTGCAAACATACACTTGCAAGAATGCACCACATTTCCTGCAAAGCCATTCTCCAACAAACCCACACCTAAAAAAAATTGATGGACCCTTTTTATAAGCATCATGATTAACTGCTGGCCAATAGACTGTGATTGACTGTGATTTCTTCAGTCAGAAACACCTTTTTGTTTTTGTCACATTTGGATTGCATTAACATTAAATTATGGGTTCACTATGTAATGACACATTGTGCATCTTGATTATTTATAGGCACCATTATTATTGTTGACTTTTTAAACAAAAAACAAATTATCTAAAATTATGTTGGTTTCAGAAATTAAGTTGCAATTAAAAAGGGGAAAAAAAAATAAATTTAAAAGTACCCTGAAATTACATTACACTTTGCCCATTTTCTATATACAATCCTAATGGAACAATCGGCCTTTCTCTTATGTTCTGAATGGCAAAATAGCTCAAACAGCATACTGTTGGTGCAATCTCGCCGTTCACTAGCAGCTCTTTTAATTTGGTCGTTTGCATGGCGTTTTTCCGGCGGTTTGTCAATCCCCTCCATAGTAAATCCGGCTGTTTGTATGTTCAACTGGGCACCGCTGTGACTCGCTCCCCTCTGTCTCCCGGCGTCCCGGCCATCATCATGATGACTGGGACGTCACTTCCACCTTACCCCAACCAAGGCAACGGTCGGGACGCTATTGAGAGGCAGCGCCGCGTCCCGGCATTCAGGGTAGCCGGGCGCGCACACTAATTAAACTTTAGCCAGGTAGCTAAATGTAGGACCTGCCCCCAGTCCCCTTCTAGTGGCCAGTGCACATTTATAAGTCAGGGCGGGGCAATCCTCCCCTGCCGGTTATAGTCCCTGCTACTCTGCATACTACCCTGCTGTGAACCTGCTCCCTGTTTATCATTTGGATCTTGATTATTGTTGCCGACCTATTGCCTGGATACTAACTTCAATTGATTGCTTGTGACCCTTGACCTATTGCCTGGATACTGACGCTGCCATATTGCCTGTGACCCTGACCCTTTGCTCGGATACTGACGCTGCCTTATTGCCTGTGACCTGTTTGACCCCAGCCTGGACCTTGGCATTATCATTTAGCTGACACCCTCAAAACCTCTGCTGGAATGATCACTCCACCTCTGTGTATTCACCAGCACTACGTTCTCACGGTATCAGCTCCTACTACTAGAGTACAAGACCTGGGGGCATCAGAGTACCTGTGAGCACATCTAGCTCTACGGGAAAAG
The DNA here is from genome assembly GCF_038048845.1 of Mixophyes fleayi. NCBI lineage: Eukaryota > Metazoa > Chordata > Amphibia > Anura > Limnodynastidae > Mixophyes > Mixophyes fleayi. The sequence goes on from NC_134402.1 coordinate 274,980,306, forward strand.
CGGTTCCTATAGGTGAAAACCTCTGAAGCGGTTCTAGGAGCTGATAACTGGGGCGTGAGCCCTAACATCAACATTGTTAAAATCGTGATGGCGATTTGTAAAGTAGTGGTTTAGGAAAAAGTCATTTCTGGCCGGTGGTTTTGCCTTTAGTAAATCCGGCGATGGCAAAACCGCCGTCAAACTAGCTGAAAAGCGGCGGGTTGAGCAAACCGCCCGTTAATAAATCTAGCCCTGAGTCTTTACACAAACAGAGGAAATTTTACTTCATTCACAACTGGAAGAACACAAATACTCACACAGGTAGGGTGTAGTATATGCTCTCAGTTTATCAAAACAAATCCTCATCTTCATATAATGTTTCAGTCATGTAGACATTTTAGCACTGCACAAGCATAAATCACAAAATCCAACATCACCAAATATTACAAAGAACAAAAAAAGAAACTGGACATAACTGTTACAAATCATAGTTGCAGTTCTTGCATTTACTTGAAACATGTTAATAAAACTAAAGCCTATTGTTTTTCAACACATACAGTATTTCTTTTATTTAAACTATAATTAAAACGTGAGGCACTCTTAAAGGTATAATACACATTATTAGATGACTTCTATATTATAATCGGAAGCAATCATAAAGACACAATACACATTATTAGATGAGTTCTATTTTCTAATTTCTCACACCCTAGTGGTAGATACACGGTGGTTTTACACGTCTGAAATAGAGCTTTACTGCTTTGTATTTTGTGGTTTAGCATGCATTCGGATTATGCTATATATGGCAATGCTGATAAGGCCTACCTCACATTTTTATAATCCATATGGGAGGGTATGGTCTTGGCACGTACTGTATCAAGTATGAGCTTATTTTACATATGAAAAAGTTGAATATCAAAAAATATAAACAATGATATATTTATAATAATAGTAATATGAAAAAATGCGGGACATACACTTACCTATATTAAAGTTAATGTAATCTCTTTTTCCATTTTTTCTCTCTCTCTCTCTCTCTAATCTGTCTTCTTTCTTCTGATGTCTCCAGTGCAACTATGAAAGTGGCGCAGGGAGACCAGCCTAGGGTCTGGTAGGAGAGAATTGTTGCATTTGAGGCACAGCAGCAGGGAATGTCTGGCAGAAGGGAGGAGAAATGTGTCGGCTGTGCAAGCAGCAGAAAGGGGTGACTGGCAGCAGGAAAGGGGAGTGCAGCAGATGAGGTGTCTGGCAGCAGGAGGGGGAGTTTGGCAGATGGGGTGTCTGGCAGCAGGGAGGGAAAGTGTGGCAGGTGGGGTGTCTGGCAGCAGGGAGGGGAAGAATATATAGAAATAAAGGAGGCACCACAATGCACAGCATAGGGGGAGCTGGGTCAGTGAATGAGTGGGAAAGAGGCCCTCAGGAAGTGGATCCCACTACCTAGTTCCTTGCTAAACCTACATTGAACTCATGGATACAGATGACCAAAAATTTTTGAAATTCCCCAACTCCCTCTTTTCTCACCTCTATTGTGCCTACTATGCAAAGTTTGACACACACACTCACATTCCCTCATACACACAAACTCACACATTACTCATACACTGGCACTAAATAAAATACTACATGCAAAAGATGTGTGAAACAATAGATCAAGACAAATGTGATGATCATATATGACAATTGTACATTTAAAATAAAAGCTCCTTGCTGCTAGCAACTAATCAAGACCACCAGTGCATTTATTTTCCGATGGCAGGCGCCCTACTTTTGCACAGTTTGTCTTTCAGTAGTACATTGAATAGGAATATAGCTTTCAATAATGTATAAAGCATTTAATGATAAATACACTTGGTAATATAGAAAGTCCTGGCCAAGTTCAAATTAAGAATTGAGCAGATTCACACTCCACATACTTCTCATGGGTGTAGTATCTATTTACGTTACAGACTACCCCGACAGAAGACATGACGTCACAAGGACTCCGACTGAAGAAGAGGGCGACCTGCCAAAAGAAGTACTTACTGGTATTCAGATGTCTTCGGATGATGCCTTGCTGTCTTGCCAGCTCCCGAAAATGACATCATCCAAAAGCACGCTATCTAGCATGCTAGATAAAAAGTCCTTAGGTGGAAGATATATGTCGCTATGTCACCAACGCGTTTCGCTCGTGGCTAGAATGCCGGTGAGCTTCCTCAGGGATGGTGTGTCAGTGACACATATATATATCTTCCAGCCAAGGACTTTTTATCTAGCATGCTAGATTTTCATTCATTCATCTAAAACATCACTGATCAGGTATTGGTTGGGCGCGAAGTAAACAAGGGAGCGTGCATACGCTGCACACGCCACCTCCGTTGTATACACAGGCTGCGTGCCTGCGATTCTCTCAAATCCACAACCGAGGGACAAGAGACGCTGCCGCATCCCAGGAGGAATCCTCGCCCAGTGAACAACCCTTTCTGCCGAACGACAATATGTAAGTCACCCTGGACCATTTGTTTGACTTTTTTGGACATTTACATTGGTCCTTTGGACAACACTTATTATTCATTAACGCCATATCTACAAGGGCTTATAGCCTACTTAGCGGGCTTAACGTTAAGCCACGACTGTGATTTTTTTCCGTGTTTTTGCTTTCCATTTGTTTTTTGTTGTTTTTTGAGCTCCTGTATACAAATACATACATTTTTTGTGACTTTTTTGTGATATATAATATTTTTTTGCGATACATTTGTGATTTCATGTGCCTTTATAACACAATATAGTGCATTGTATGCACAATTTTTTCCGGCCGGAATGTGTTCCATATAAACCATGTTACAATAAATATCTACTACATCCCACTTCACTTATCCATCCTGTAATACATTCCACACTGATCAGCGCCCAGAACCTGATATTTATTTATTTTAAACCATATAAATACCAGCTGAGAGTCCAGTGAAAACCGCTTTATTGTCTCTTGTCACCAATGTAATCCAATACCCTCTACCGAGCTGATCAGCTTTTGATCTGTAGATTTTGCAAACCAAACAATGTCCACTAAAAAACACATTCTTGTTCAGCAAACCCATACAATGTAAAAGCTTAGAGGACTGGTTTGCTGATCCTTAAAGCCCCAAAAGGACCTTGAAGAAGCCAAACCACATTAGCAAACCTCAAATGTGTCAGATGCAACCAGTGGCACCGTATCCATTGGTCTTACCAAAAGATCCCCTTCAACTGGTCCTCTCCTATCCTCCATCACCAGTATAATTGTGGCCCAAGTTCTTAAAGCCTTCCAGAAATGTAATAGTGACATCAGTTCTGCCTTGCAAAAGTAAGAAAAGCCTGCCAAAGCTGTAACCATAGAGGCCTTGGACTTCCCTGAAGCGAAAACTGTCACAGATAAAGGCTAATAATTACTATGTCTTACCACATTGGCAACTTGATTTTCTCAGCAAATACCAATCTGTCCACGCCTCCTTATACCTCTTCAAAGTAGTTAGGGCCAACGCTTTTCCAGCCAGACTTTTTATACAGGCATGATAATCTGCCAAACAGAATCAGGGCATGACAAACCTATTTTTTTTGCTGCAGGCACCACTGACCTATATCAAACCCAATCAAAATGTGATAAGATGTCAGCAATAGTATTGTAGCCTCTGGAACATATCAATTACTATTGAGACACAAAGATTTCAGGACCAAGTGCCTAAGCAATCTAATCACCAGAAGGGATGAGGCTCACAGGTTATTAATCGCCAGTACCACCTCCAGATTATCACACCAAAACACGCTTGTCTCTCAAACAACCCCTCCCGAACAGTTCCACAGGCACATCAATTGTGAATAATTCCAACAGGAGTGAGTCCCTCCTCATGCTTATCAAGGGGTCAAGGCTGAGCACACCAAACCCCATCGAGGTAGGCCCAAAATTAACAAACCCAGCATCATCTGGATATCCCCGTTTTTTTTGGGAGGAGGAACCCACAAATGAACCTCATTAAAATGTTGAATGAAACCTTGCCACATCTTCAAATCCTCTTTTATTTCCCCAGACAGTCTAATAAATTCCCTGTCAAGCTTCCAACAGAATATCCTTCCCATCAAGATAATTCGACATGAAAAATTCAGCAGGCCCAAGAGACACTGAACCTGTTTCAGTGTGACTTTCTAATTTGCACTAGCGACTCCAGCATGCCCCATAATTTAGGCACTTTAACAACCGGCAACCTGCAATAACCTGCCTGCACATCTATTTCAATTCCCAAATATAGCAACTTGCCCGTCGGACTCTCAGCTTTCTTGATTGCTATGGGCATACCCAGCACCACGAACAAGGCCTTCGCTGAAAGAAAAATCACACCACAGCAATACAAACTGCCTGGGCCAACAAGAAATCATCCAGTGCGCCACACCATGGTGACCATTTCCTCCCACTATGCACCAGTGAAGAAAAGAACTGAAACACTCAATAAATGTGCATGACACTGCACTGCCCATATTCAAGCATTTATTAATATGAAACCATATCAAGCTTAAAACTCATAAATTTATCTGAATCAGGGTTCAGAGGGAGAAGATGAAAAGCCAACTTTACATCTAGCTTTGCCATCAATGCTCCTGTTTTATAGTCCTTAACCATTTTCAAGACATCCTCAAAAGACTGATACGCAACCCTGCAGATTTTCTCATTAATTGCATCATTCACAGACCGCCCTGGATGGTGAAACAGATGTTGGATCAAACGGAACGTACACTGCTCCTTTTTGGGTACTCTCCCCCTTGCAGACAGAATCAAATCAGGTATAGGGAGGCACAGAAATGGATCGCACAATTTACCCAACTGAACTTCCTGTGTCAATTTGCCTTTAACAACCTCTGGCATCTACCGAGTCTACCTTAGATTGCAAAGAGGTCAGCCCCAAAAGTCCAATTGAATAGGCATCCGGAAGCCTTACAAAAACCCCTCATATGAAAACCATGCTACATTTCTATTTTGATACCAGCCCAGCCATTTGAATTGGGCAGACATGCTGACCCATACAGTGCAGGTCTGCAGCACTAGAGAGGGCGAGAGGCAGAGCAGCATTCGTGTTAGCACTACTAAGGAGAACAGTCATCACATGGAGGGGCAAAACTGTGGGGGGGCAGTCCAGGAAAAAGATGTTGCAGTGGGCACCTAGGAGGGGGGGTTGACACGCTACTAATGCAAGCATAAAGAGTGCGATGGAGTGCAAAACATAGAATTTGAACTATCCAGTTTGCTTTGTAAATAAGGCCCAGAAGAGTAATAGTACAGACAGGCACATAAACAGCTATGGATAATTAGGACAGGTAGATATAAACAAAAATAGGACCTTAAATATAAAATATCAGATCAGTTACGCAAAACATACTCTCCAGCTGACATAGAACTACAAGTCACAGCATGCCCATGTTAGGATGTAACAGATGCCATCATTTTTAATCAGAAAACCTGGACAACCAAATTATCAGAAATTTGCACAATAAAATTCAGTCTATGCATCATTTCATGTCAAATTCAGTATACATGGCATAGAAACCTTTTCTCATTCATCATGATAAACTAGGTAGTCAGGAGTCTAAAGTGAAAACTCCAAAATAAAGATTTCCAGTGGCAAATATCAAAACACATGGGAGTACTAACTAAATATGAGATAGATAAAAAAAGTTACTACCTCCTATGTATGCCTGCTCTCAGGAAGTAGTTTCTTTTATTTGCATCACTACAAGCTAAGATCCGCCCTCTGTATTTCCAGTCTCTTATTTCAGTTGCTGATTTCATGTAACTATACAGTCTGTTACTGGATGACCCTAGAGATCATTTATTAAGTGCACCAAGATTACTGTCACATGTCAGGGTTTGTAGAGAATCGTACTTTTTCACAAGCCACTTAGAGACTTTGGTGGAGTGATGGCACCCCTTGTACCGTCACTCCAGTGCAAAAAATTGATTTAATATTTCAACCTCCATATTCATCAAGATTTCATAATTTGTGAAAAGGTTATCTATATTGGCACCTCTTGGGTCAAAGGTTGATCGGAGCAAGTATTGGAGACTGGGGTCATCACAGTGGCTGCTGCTGCTGGTATAGGATTATTTCCAAGATACTGTTTAATTTTAACACGTATTCCACAATTTCTTTAAACAACTGATGGGCATGGAGTGTCAGGACTAACCAGGATTAAGGTACAGGTGGAGCTTGGTTAAAACATTGAAACAGTGGTGTCTTCAGAAAACTGATAGTAAACCTGAACCTTTCAGTCCATTGATGGAGCAGCACCCCAAGGTGTATAGATGCAGGGGGGAAGGACTGATGGGGAAAATTTCCCTTCAACACTGGTATATAAAGGGTGACAAAGGAACTCACGCTTCAGCGGTACCCTGTCTTTAACGACCCGTAGGATTCCATCCAGCTGTCCGTATTATATCAAACTATACAGGGAAATTTTTATTGATTTGGAGAGAGGCAGTAATGATAAAACAGGGGTGGGGAGGATTGAATGGAAACAGTGGTGAATATTCTTAAAACTTAGAATTGTCAGATCCTGCAGCTATATTTTATTGATTTTTTTCTTAAACCCCTTGGGCCTCATTTCTTAAGGAACCTAAATGGTGATTCATTGCATATAATGTGCACAATTACTCTGTGCATGCCCAGAACCAGACCATACTCCAAAGAACGCAGCAGCATTCAATTCATCTTTAAGCCAAAAGGACACTTACTACAGCCTACAATTTTAGGGGCGGAATGGGGAGTGGAATGGATTAAAGTAGAGTATGGGACCTGCCAAGCTTGAGCGCACGCAGCAGCATCTAATTCAAGCTTCTCTAAGGTACATGATTTTCTATTGTATCAGTTGCACCAGCAACAGGTCTAGTCTAAGTGCCGATTTTTACTAGTGAAGATGACTAAGTATGCATGCTAGAACATGTGTTTGCAGTCAGTAGTAACTGAAAAAAATGTATGTACAGTAGACATGAATTACATCCTAATAAATCAATTTAACATTATTTTTATGTTATATCATAAATGCCTATATTATTGAGAGGTGACATTAATTGAATAGTTTTTATTTTTTTTCTGTGTGTTTTCTTGTGACTTTATATTGCACATATATATTGGATGTATCCCGCAGTGTCCTATCTATTAGAGCAGAGCAGTCCTAGACCCATATTCATCAACAGACGTGTCCTCGCGTCTGCACCTTATTGAATACGGACGTTTGTATAAACAAGCTTATAAACAAGCCTGCACATTTTTTTGGAAATGCAAATTACATTTGTTTTGGATTTAGTAATTAATCAGGCCCCTTGTGTGCAGCTTACACTTTGCAACCATTGATTTACTATATTGAAGAAGGTAACAAGCAAAGAATTTGAGTGTCAAGCAATGCATAATATACATTTATATTTATACTAGCTGAAGCACCCGGCGTTAACCCTATTTAAATCATCAAGTTATTAAGTTAACAATGAGTTGTATGTAACTGTCAACATTTTAAAAATAATTAGCAGCTTTGAAGCTCTTCAACACATCCATTAGGTGGCTGTCCAGTGTCATTTTTGTTTTTATATTAAATAAGTTATCCAAATCCATGCAGTTGAAGGCCCAGAACACCAACAGGAGGTCCGACCAGGACCTTAACCCCCTAATATGTCTTCTGGGATCCAATGTTACCAGTCTATGTAGCTTTTGTCCAAATCCATCCAGTGGAAGGCTCTGAACAGGGTCCCCGGGTCAAAGTTCTGGCCCGCCTACATCAATGGGAGGTCTGACTGAGACCTCAACCCCCTGGTATGTCTTCTGGGATCCAATGCTACCAGTCTGTGAAGTTTTTGTCCAAATCCATCTAGTGGAAGACTCAAAACAGGCTCCCTGGGTCAAAATTCTGCCCAGTGTATACCAACGGGAGGTCAGACTGGGACCCTAACCTCCTTAAAACCTTGCCATGACCTAACTGGACCAGCTAGTGTTGGTTTTAACCCAATTGGTGCAGGGGTGTCTAAATGCAAACAAACTAAGTCCGTCCAGTGGAAGGCTCAGAACAGGCTATGTGGGTCAAATGTACACCAATACCCTCATATTTATTCTAGAAGTCATATTATTATAAGTTTTATGAAAGCAGTAAGAACATACAGATATAAAGGTATGTGCCATTTTACATTGTTAATAAAGTAATAAATTTAACATGTTATGATTATTCTCTTTTTCAATTTTAAGAAGCTTTCAGCTGTCTATTTTATGGTCTCTGCAATCCCTGGGGGGTAAATTTATCAAGCTGTGGGTTTATTTAGTATATTCTACAAAATGACAAATAGAATGTGGTTGTTATAGGCAACATCTCCACTTTTTGTAACCCACAGCTTGATAAATTTACCCCATAGTCTCTTGCTGTGTTTAATACCCACTTTCCCTAGTGAATTAGGATGCTGCGGATGGGAGAGAAATTGAAAATGTCGGCTGTTTAATACTGAATATTACCATTTTAATGCTCTGCTTGTATCCAATTAGTGGTTATAGTAGTGGTAATTGTAAACCTCTAAGTGATACTATTCTCCCTATTTTATTCCAATATATTTTAATGTGGTTCTTGCGTAATATTGAATTGTGAAGGACAGTTGGGAGGTGTTTCCCATGTTTTACTACCTTTACATGCTATTTGAACTACTTAGTATATTGCATATTATATAATGGAACAGGGCAATGAGATGGAGGTAGTTCAGAGCCAGAGATCACTTTTTAGGTGCAATCCACAGCCCCGATGATGCTTTTCACCTCTATATCATTACTTCATGTTTATAATACAGTTCTCATTACAGATTATTTTATACATATTTACCTCAGACTTCTATGTTTACATCTTTGTTTGTTTGTTTGTCTCATCAGGTCTGTATTAAAAAAAAAGAACAATGGCAGCACGATAAGGTCAGGACTCATTGGGGCAGTTGTGTCTTTTCATGTATAACCTAGCAACGGGGCAAGAGTATTGTTCATATTGTAGATTGATGAGGGCTATTAGCCAACGTAGCTCAAAGGTGAAAGTCTGCACTAGAATCATAGCAACAGATCCATCTTGCATTCTCTAGATCAAAGCTAATTGACAATTGGTTGCTATGGTTTTAGTGCATCTTTGCGCAATGTTAATAAATAGTCCTTCACATCTCAGAACTATTATTTTTAGTGAGCTCTGCTATGTGTGTAAAATAATGAGAACATAAGCAGCATTAAAATCATATATTTGAACTTTCTACTCACCTTCTTGCATTGACTCATATAGATGATTTTATGAATTTTACCTTTATGTAAATATTTAAAATCATAAATCTTGTAGTAGAAAGTTATATAGCACTCATAAAGCAAGCTCCTGAAAATATTTATCATCCAGTACAATACAATTGGACAGCCAGACTTTATTTTCAATGCTTAGCTGCTTACATCAATGTAAATCACAATACACTGTCATTTAGATGTCAGAGAAAAAAGTTATTTTCTTCTTTATTTGCATGTATTTGCATGCTATGAAATTTGAACGTTTTCCCTAGTGACATTTGCATTTATTTGTGGCAACATAAATCTTTTATAATTTTTTCATATCTTACGCCACAAAACGAAATGTTTCCCTGATATAAATGAGGAAGTTGATATTATAACTATATTTTCCAACATTATACAGTGTATACAGTGCTCATCCCCAGATCATGCCTAGCTCCATTTCATGCCCATCAGTATCAAACCCTGTATGTATCCCTGATATGGTATTCTCCACATTGGTAAGTGCCACTCAATAGTGCCTTCACCTGAATCTCTCTTGTCTATGCTCAGAGCAACAGATGATAATTTCACCCATCATATGTCTAACCCGAAGAACCCTGCCTGATGTATCCAGACTCAGATAATGAATACAGATAAATGAGTTAAATGCCAATGCGGCACATTTTTTACTAGTGCACAGCAAATTAATATTATGAAGGTAGAAAGTAATGATATGGGAAATAGATATGATAACTAATGAAATAGAATATTCCCACAATTCAGTGCAACTAACAAACACAATGTTGTTGGATGCAAATAATGATTATTTAAATGTAATCACTTGGATTCTTACTTTTTAGGCTACAAACCTCACTCACTGTCACAAAATCAGAGTCAGAATGGGCCTCGAAGTCTGCTCAGATGGATACTACCCCCAGAGAGATGCAGAATCTAATGGAAAGAGAGGTTTTCACCAGGGATCCCCACAAGGGAATATGGGCTTTAGGAAATATTGGTTGCAGTAAGGATATGTCAGAGTGCTGGAGTCGGGTCCAACAGGTAATTGAAAGTTCAGGATTATAGAACAGAGCAATAATCTGCAGAATGCTGATGCACCGGGGTCCTGATGAGCTAGAAGCCCTGGAGCAGGATTAGCGGAGATGCACAATGATCTGCAGCGTAGCAGCAATGTCTTGACTGCAGAGGTGATACAGGTATACACAGGAGACCAATAGATTGCAGGGTAATGAAGCGCTGAGGTCCTGAAGAGCTGGAAGCACTAGAGCAGGATTAGAAGAGATGCGCAAAGATCTGCAGAGTAGCGGCAGCAACTTGAATGCGAAGGTCATACAGGTATACATAGGACAGCAATATACAGGAGTCCCGAGGAGGAGACGTCCTAACAGGTAAGGGGACCTGATGATCTGGCAACCAAAGTAAGGAGGCAGGTGCTTTAAAAGACAGGCTGACAGGTACTTAGTCAATGGTGTGAATGTAGGAAGTTTTGAAAAGACTAGGGGGTAAATGTATGAAAGTGCGATTTCTGCAAGTCACTGTAAATCGGCGACTTTGCAGGGAAAATTTAAAGTGGTGATGCCTTTTTTACCATTGTAATAAAAACATTAAAACATGCAAAAGTCATATATTTAATAATATCAAGCTCTGAATACAGACAGGCACCTGTGTCTCATAAGGAGAACAAGCAAGTAACTGGGCACTCTAGAACCCTCTTATTGGAACTTTCTCTATGTAATTTTAAACAACATTGCTTGTGAAACCATTAAGGCATTACTTCTGAATTAAATGTGTTCTTATGTACATTCATATGTTTAGTTTTTTATTACTAGCATATATTAGTTTAGACTTTATCATTGAATGTGTCTTTTATATCTTAGTTACTTTGTTTAGCTGCTCAATTTAAACTTATATTCATATTTATATTTACTAATTCTACTGCAAGTTAATTCCCTTCATCTACTATTAAGAACATTAGACTAACATAAACCATCATGCAGTCTAATCTACGATTTTGGCTTACATTATTTTGTATCGCTTATGATATAGCGAAGAGGTTACCACTTTATATAGATTATCAGCTGACTGTTCATACTTATGACATTCATTCATCTACCAAGGTCCTTGAAAACTGCTTGCTTGAATTAACAAATTTAGTTAAAGTATGGTCAGATAAGAAGTGAATAGAGTGTATAATATCTATTTTTTCTATATATTTAATAAAGGCAGACCTGGGGGTAAATGTATTAAGCTCCGGGTTCTTCAACACCCGCGAGTTCGGCGTCTTCGGCGTTTAAATTTAAAGCGGCGTTGCCTTGTAAAGGGAAACTTCCCTTTACAAGGCAGCGCCGCTTTAAGTTTAAACGCCGAAGACGCCGAACTCGCGGGTGTTGAAGAACCCGGAGCTTAATACATTTAACCCCTGATGTCCACTCACTCTCATGTATTATTTGAGACATAAGTGAGGCTAAATATTTTAGGTATTTTAGGAGAAAAACTGGATAGACTAAATGAATGGCTCTGATAAACCTTTATTGCCTCCTCTTACATTGCCTATATCCATCTTTCTCCTTTCAAAACGACTAGAAAGACTGGGCGAGAGGCTGTGATTTGTGGTTTCCTTACAGACAAGTCCATCAACCTTTTGCAAAGGATACCATTGTTCCCTTTAGACTATGTGTCCCGGGAAAACCAGCAACAAAAACAAGTTGCATAGTGGGTCCACATCTGAGACTGTCACTCACCGGACTGTGAGTGCTACTTCTCGTGTGTTTAGGAACCGTGGCCGTCCACCATCCTGAGGGTCTGCGCATGTGCAGCCCTTTCAAACCTTCAGTACATGTTCCTTTTAGTTAATTGGCTGATCAGGCAACACTCCCTATTTAAAGCACCTGAGGTCAATACCTCGTTGCCTGATCTTGGAGTCTCATTCCCCATGAGCCTCTGAAGGTGTTCCTATGTTTCCTCGTGTTCAGCTCCTGCTGATTCCTGTTGTTCGTTTGTGGTTTCCAGACCACTTCAACTCTCCTGTGTTTCATCGTTACTGCACCAGCTGATTCCTATCCGCTGCCTCCGTGCTTCTACAGTTTCCAGACCACTTCAACTCTCCTGTGTTTCATCGTTACTGCACCAGCTGATTCCTATCGCTGCCTCCGTGCTTCTACAGTTTCCAGACCACTTCAACTCTCCTGTGTTTCATCGTTACTGCACCAGCTGATTCCTATCCGCTGCCTCCATGCTTCTACAGTTTCCAGACCACTTCAACTCTCCCGTGTTTCATCGTTACTGCACCAGCTGATTCCTATCCGCTGCATCCGTGTACCTACAGTATCCTGCTCTTTTCAACTCTCCCATGTTTCATCGTGACTGCACCAGCTGATTCTTATCCGCTGCCTCCGTGTATCTTCAGTGCCCTGCTCATCGCAACCCTCCAGTACTCCTCGTGTCTGCAGCCAGCTGATCCGCTTTCCGTGCTTCTACAGTGTCTCCGCTTGTGTCAACTCACCTGTCTGCATTGGATCAACGCTCCGCTGCTTTCATCTCGGCTAGACCATCTCTACTCTTCAGTGTTCTCCAGGTGTCCAGTTCTATATACTACTGCTTCCTGAGTATTGTTTCCATCTCTGCTGGTCTATCTACCTGTGCGCTGCACCTACTTGATTACCGCTTCCACCCTCCTGGGACTTCGTATCCTGCCGGCCTCCAGCCGTTCAGGTATCCCTGCACTTCTGTCTGACAGCCTGCTCTCCTGAACCACGGTATGCATACTTCTCATTGACTGTGCTGGTGTATTGCATATCTTGCTGGACTGAGTTGTTCTCCTCTGGAGTTTCCTATCCGCTGAGACTATTGCCATCATTTGACTATGTTACCTTTAGCCTGGATAGTTCTTGTGACTTTGTATAATTGTGCAGTGCTGTTCAGTTATTACTATTTTGTGCATATCATCGTGGGATCAAGTTCAGTGTGCCCGTGTATACTCTGCATTGCATTTACCTCCCCGTGCTCCTCCTCACAGATATATTTCAGTGGTACAACTTGCTAGAGGCAGACCACTGTTCCCTGTTTCCTGAGTCGCCAGTTTCCTGTATCCTTTCACATAGCAGTGGTACAACTTGCTAACGCAGACCACTGACTTCCCGGATACCTCCACTTGGATTCCATTCCCTCACCTAGACAGCGATACCACTTGCTATACGCAGACCACTGACTCTCATCGCCTCCTCGTTAATTCTGGACATTCCTCCTCATTATAGCAGTGGTACAACTTGCTATCCGCAGACCACTGACTACCCTCACGTTTCCTTGTCCATCCAGTTCCTCGTGTACAATTATCTATATATTACCAGTGCTGCTAGTCATAGACTTTCCACAAGCATTCTCTTACCATCTGCTGTCTCCTGTTCCGTTATCACCCCGCTACCAGAGTACCATATTACCACCTATACTGCTCTGGTAAGTCCATCATGTGGTGATACCTGGGTAAAGACTCCTAGTGCCCGTGACAGTAAGATAAGGCCATGACAGACCCAGATTCGGAACCTACAGCTAAAGAGATGCTGCAGCATCTGGTCACCCGTATGGAGCAACAGGATGCTCGCCAACAGCTGTTGTTACAATGTTACCAGGCGTTAGCCTCCCAAGAAACATCTGGACAGAATATCACAGCTAATGCTGATGCTCCTGTGCTTTCCTCCGTTTCCCCAGTGCCATCCCAGGTGTCTACGGCTTCCACGCTTCACCTGCCTACTCCGTCAAAGTATGATGGAGACTCCAAAACTTGTAGGGGTTTTCTCAATCAATGTTCTGTTCATTTTGAGCTCCAACCTCAAAATTTCTCTACTCATCGTTCCAGAGTGGCCTATCTTATTTCATTGTTTTCTGGACAAGCTCTCGCATGGGCTTCCCCTCTGTGGGAAAGAAACGATCCATTATTACAGGATAGTGCCAAATTTATTTCCACGTTCCGAAGTGTATTCGATGAACCAGGTTGTGTCATCTCCGCTGCATCCAGCATTCTCCGTTTACGTCAAGGTTCTCGTACAGTAGGCCAGTACGTCATTCAATTTAGGACATTAGCCTCTGAACTTCAGTGGAACACTGAAGCGTTAATTGCCGCCTTCTGGCAGGGGCTCTCCGATAAAATTAAAGATGCACTGACTACTCAAGAACTACCTACTTCTTTAGAAGATTTGATTTCTCTTTGCCATCGTGTAGACATGAGATTTCGTGAAAGGGAGTCTGAAAAAACAACTTCAGTTAAAGCACCTCTTCGCTCAACCTCTCAACTTCGTCCAGCTTCATCTCCTGTGATACCCATGGAGATAGGACGCTCCAAATTAACTACTGAAGAGAGGAACCGAAGAGTAAAGAATAGTCTTTGTATCTATTGTGCTGATTCCACACATATGCTCAATTCATGCCCTAAAAAATCGGGAAATGCCAGGCCCTAACTAGTTCTGGAGAGGTGAAGTTAGGGTCCCTGGAGTCCTCTCCATGTCCTACGAAATTAAAAGTCTGCGCTTTTGATGTTACAATTTCTTTCGCTACCAAATCCTTTGAGTCTCAAGCACTTATTGATTCTGGAGCTGCGGGAAATTTTATTTCTAAATCCCTAGTGAATCAATGGTCCCTACCAGTGATTACCCTGAAGACACCTATTACTGTGACTGCTATTGATGGATCACGTCTTATCAATGGTCTCATCACCCAGAGTACGTCTCCAGTAACGCTTCAGATTGGTGTGCTACACCAAGAAGAAATTTCGTTTTTAATTCTTCCTGTTACTACAAGTCCGATTGTTTTAGGCCTTCCATGGCTTCAATGTCATTCTCCCTAGATTGACTGGCGCACTCCTCAAGTTACGTCTTGGGGAGCTGAATGTCATCATCGTTGTCTCTCCCAAGTCGTTCCTCTTAAAATACAGCAATCCTCCATTTCACCTTCATCACCGGGACTCCCTCCTCAGTATGCTTCATTTGCCGATGTTTTTGATAAAACTCAGTCTGAACGTCTTCCTCCTCATCATTCATGGGATTGTCCGATTGATCTTCTACCTGGCAAGACTCCTCCTAGGGGTCGTGTGTCCACTTTCGTTACCTGAAACTCAAGCTACATCTGAATACATCCAAGAGAATCTCCAGCGAGGATTTATTCGACCTTCTACTTCTCCCGCTGGAGCCGGGTTCTTCTTTGTAAAAAAGAAGGATGGATCACTACGCCCCTGCATAGATTTTCGTGGACTTAACGCCATTACTATTAAAAATCGGTATCCCATTCCTTTGATTACTGAGCTATTTGATCGGATTAAGGGAGCTCGGATCTTTACCAAGTTAGACCTTCGTGGTGCCTACAATTTAATTAGAATCAGGTCCGGTGACGAATGGAAGACAGCTTTCAACACCAGAGATGGGCATTATGAATATTTAGTAATGCCTTTCGGGTTATGTAATGCCCCCGCTGTTTTCCAGGGCTTCATTAATGAGATCTTCCGGGACTTGTTATATGTATGTGTCGTCGTTTATCTGGACGACATATTGATCTTTTCACAGGACCTGCCTTCTCATCACCAACATGTGGCAGAAGTTCTGTCCAGACTCCGGAGAAATTCATTATTCTGCAAATTAGAAAAATGTTCATTCGAGTTGCCCCAGATTCCATTTTTGGGTTATATTGTCTCCGGAGTTGGTCTACAAATGGATCCAGAAAAGGTGAATGCTGTGTTACATTGGCCTCAGCCAACTACTCTTCGTGCCATTCAGCGTTTTTTAGGTTTTGCCAATTACTATAGACGCTTCATTCAAGATTTCTCTTCGATTGCATCTCCTATTGTGGCCCTGACTCGTAAAGGGGCCAATACTAAACAATGGTCATCTGAGGCTCTTCAAGCCTTTCAATTTCTTAAAGAGTCCTTCTCCTCTGCTCCCATTCTTCGACAGCCTGATGTGACGCTTCCCTTCTTCCTAGAAGTAGATGCCTCTAATGTTGGTTTAGGAGCCATTCTCTCCCAAAGATCGGAGCAACAGAAATTTCATCCTTGTGCCTTTTACTCTCGGGGTCTTCTGCCTGCGGAGAAGAATTACACCATCGGGGACAAGTAGTTGTTGGCTATTAAAGTAGCATTAGAGGAGTGGAGATACTTGTTGGAGGGAACTCGTCATCCTGTGACAATTTTCACGGATCATAAGAACTTGTCATATCTACAGTCTGCTCAATGTTTGAATCCTCGTCAAGCAAGATGGTCTCTTTTCTTTTCTCGTTTTGAGTTAATCATAACCTTCAAACCAGCTGCAAAGAACAAAAAAGCAGACGCTCTATCTCGAGCCTTTGTGACGTCCTCTGACGTTGAAGAGGTTTCTAACCACTCTATACTAGACCCCAAATGTGTTTCGCTGGCTGCTTCTTCCACTAAGGTGCTACCATTTGGGAAAACCATTTGTGCCTCCTACTCTTAGGAGGAAAATCCTTTTGTGGTTCCACTCTTCTCGTTTTTCTGGACAATCTGGTGAACGCAAGACCTTTGAGATTCTCTCTCGAAGTTACTGGTGGCCTTCTATGAGGAGAGATGTCAAAGAGTTTGTAGCCGCTTGTGAATTGTGTTCTCAGTTCAAGACCTCCCGCAGAACTCCAGCGGGTTTGCTTCAACCACTACCCATTCCGTCCAAGCCATGGACCCATATTAGTATGGACTTTGTTACTGATCTTCCTCCTAGTAAAAACTGCAATACTATTTGGGTAGTGGTGGATAGATTTTCGAAGATGGCGCATTTCGTCACCTTGTCTGGTTTACCTTCCTCTTCTACCCTGGCTGAGCATTTCATCAAAGAAATCTTTCGTATTCATGGATGTCCGTCTGAGATTGTGTCAGATAGAGGCGTACAATTCGTGTCCAGATTCTGGCGGGCCCTTTGCAAGACCTTGGGCATACGGTTAGCACTCTCATCTTCCTACCATCCTCAATCAAACGGACAAACTGAGAGGGTCAATCAAGATCTTGAGACGTTTATAAGAATGTTCTCATCAGCCAATCAAGACAACTGGGTAGAATTGCTTCCTTGGGCTGAATTCGCTCATAACAACATGTACCATGAGTCATCTGCTAAAACTCCATTCTTTGTGGTTTACGGTCACCATCCGTCTTTTCCGGAATTTCCTGCCCTCCCTCCCACCCAAGTTCCTGCTGTAGAGACTGTTTGTCAAACTTTCAAAAATATTTGGTCTCAGGTCAAAACCTGTTTAAAGAAGACATCTGCCAAATATAAGTCTTTTGCAGATAAAAAGAGGCGGGCTATTCCACCACTGAAAATTGGAGATCGTGTTTAGTTATCTACCAAAAATATTCGTTTGAAGGTCCCATCTATGAAATTCGCTCCTCGTTTTATTGGTCCGTATAGGATCATTCAAGTGATCAATCCAGTTTGTTTCAAACTTCTACTTCCTAAGAATCTTCGTATTTTCAACGCCTTCCATGTGTCCTTGCTCAAACCTCTCATCATCAACCAATTCTCGGTCCCTCCTTCAGCACCTCGGCAGTTCAAATTCATCAAGAGGAAGACTTTGAGATTACTCATATATTGGATGCAAAAATTTCGCGGGAGTTCTACGTTACCTCGTTCATTGGAAGGGCTTTGGTCCTGAGGAGCGTTCATGGATCAAAGCTGAAGATCTCAACGCTCCAACTCTTCTTAAGAAGTTTTATTCCAAATTTCCGGACAAACCCGGTTCCAGGTGTTCTGTGCCCACCTTTAAAAGGGGGGGTACTGTCACTCACCGGACTGTGAGTGCTACTTCTCGTGTGTTTAGGAACCGTGCCGTCCACCATCCTGAGGGTCTGCGCATGTGCAGCCCTTTCAAACCTTCAGTACATGTTGCTTTTAGTTAATTGGCTGATCAGGCAACACTCCCTATTTAAAGCACCTGAGGTCAATACCTCGTTGCCTGATCTTGGAGTCTCATTCCTCATGAGCCTCTGAAGGTGTTCCTGTGTTTCCTCGTGTTCAGCTCCTGCTGATTCCTGTTGTTCGTTTGTGGTTTCCAGACCACTTCAACTCTCCTGTGTTTCATCGTTACTACACCAGCTGATTCCTATCCGCTGCCTCCGTGCTTCTACAGTTTCCAGACCACTTCAACTCCCTGTGTTTCATCGTTACTGCACCAGCTGATTCCTATCCGCTGCCTCCGTACTTCTACAGTTTCCAGACCACTTCAACTCTCCTGTGTTTCATCGTTACTGCACCAGCTGATTCCTATCCGCTGCCTCCATGCTTCTACAGTTTCCAGACCACTTCAACTCTCCCGTGTTTCATCGTGACTGCACCAGCTGATTCCTATCCGCTACCTCCGTGTATCTACAGTATCCTGCTCACTTCAACTCTCCCGTGTTTCATCGTTACTGCACCAGCTGATTCCTATCCGCTGCCTCCATGTACCTACAGTATCCTGCTCTTTTCAACTCTCCCATGTTTCATCGTGACTGCACCAGCTGATTCTTATCCGCTGCCTCCGTGTATCTGCAGTGCCCTGCTCATCGCAACCCTCCAGTACTCCTCGTGTCTGCAGCCAGCTGATCCGCTCTCCGTGCTTCTACAGTGTCTCCGCTTGTGTCAACTCGCCTGTCTGCATTGGATCAACGCTCCGCTGCTTTCATCTCGGCTAGACCATCTCTACTCTTCAGTGTTCTCCAGGTGTCCAGTTCTATATACTACTGCTTCCTGAGTATTGTTTCCATCTCTGCTGGTCTATCTACCTGTGCGCTGCACCTACTTGATTACCGCTTCCACCCTCCTGGGACTTCGTATCCTGCCGGCCTCCAGCCGTTCAGGTATCCCTGCACTTCTGTCTGACAGCCTGCTCTCCTGAACCACGGTATGCATACTTCTCATTGACTGTGCTGATGTATTGCATATCTTGCTGGACTGAGTTGTTCTCCTCTGGAGTTTCCTATCCGCTGAGACTATTGCCATCATTTGACTGTGTTACCTTTAGCCTGGATAGTTCTTGTGACTTTGTATAATTGTGCAGTGCTGTTCAGTTATTACTATTTTGTGCATATCATCGTGGGATCAAGTTCAGTGTGCCCGTGTATACTCTGCATTGCATTTACCTCCCCGTGCTCCTCCTCACAGATATATTTCAGTGGTATAACTTGCTAGAGGCAGACCACTGTTCCCTGTTTCCTGAGTCACCAGTTTCCTGTATCCTTTCACATAGCAGTGGTACAACTTGCTAACGCAGACCACTGACTTCCCGGATACCTCCACCTGGATTCTATTCCCTCACCTAGACAGCGGTACCACTTGCTATACGCAGACCGCTGACTCTCATCACCTCCTCGTTACTTCTGGACATTCCTCCTCATTATAGCAGTGGTACAACTTGCTATCCGCAGACCACTGACTACCCTCACGTTTCCTTGTCCATCCAGTTCCTCGTGTACTACTATCTGTATATTACCAGTGCTGCTAGTCATAGACTTTCCACGAGCATTCTCTTACCATCTGCTGTCTCCTGTTCCGTTATCACCCCGCTACCAGAGTACCATATTACCACCTATACTGCTCTGGTAAGCCCATCATCTGGTGATACCTGGGTAAAGACTCCTAGTGCCCGTGACAGAGACGTTCCTTGACATCTCAGTTTGTACAGACTATGGACCCCACTTTGTTCCACTATCCACCACAACTCTACAGGATCTATCTAAGTAAGATGAACAGCATGTTGCAGTCCTGATGTTGCACATTTAAATACTCCTTCAGTTTTAGAGTCCATTATATCTGTAATTGCACATCCCATGTGTAACCTGTAGACTCCTCCATCTTGTTATGGTACTGGTGATCCACCGGCCTATGGAGGATTTCTTAACAACCAGTGATCAATTCATTTTGAACTTCAATCTGGGATTTTTTTTATCTGAACAGGCTAAAGTAGTCTTCATGTTATGCAGGGTACAATGGCAATGGGTCAATATGTCATACAATTCTATATCTAACCTCATGATTAGAATGAAACTATGAGGGTTTTAGTTGCAGCATTTTGGCACAGTGTCTCAGAACACATCAAGGCATATCAGGCATCTCAGGATCTGCCGGCCATATTTATTGGTTTAATAGTCTAATGCAATAAAGTCGATTTCTGTATAAAAAAAATGTAACAAAGAGAAGGATCATTTCAGTAAAACAAGAGTTTGTCTGGCCTCCAACACCCTTTACTTACGTCTACTGATAAACCTATTCAAATGGGTCGTTGTCATATATCTGTAGAAGAGCAAACCTGTACAAGGACATTGGGCCTAGAGCAAATTATATTCATTTGCTAAATTGTGGTTTAACTTTCAAATTGAATATATTCAGCACACATTTCATGATCCAGGTGAATGTGTATGCAGTTTGTTGGCTTAATATAGTATATACCGACCTTTGGGGAATACGCTCTCTAACTAAAGCAAACATAGGCAGCAACTGCACTTTTAGCATTTCTTTTAAATAGACTGAGGCCTTAGTGTTTAAATGTACTTATACCTGTACTGCTGAAGGATTGGCATTGCTTAAGTGCAATTTATAGATATATAAATTGCAGTTTAAAAATAATGCATTCTTACATATACATTAGAAATGTAACTTTGGATGAATAGAACAATTGAATGTATATGAATACTTATTATGTTAGGAAATCATTTCACTTCTAGAGAATAGACTTTGTAAGAAAAATACAGTATTAGCAGAGTAATAGAGAGAGAGAGAGAGAGAAAAACAGAAATACTGTGAAAGAAAATGTTTAAATAGTTTTATGGTGAAGGGAAAAATATGTATTTATATTTTATTTATTTTAGTTAGTACCAAACCTCCAACTGCGATGTGTTTTATGAGCACTGATTGCTGAGCAAAAGTAGGCAAAGGATTCCACAGACTGCCTCTGGCTTTCCAATGTAGATGGTTTATTATCATAAATGAAAACAGCTGGTATAAAAGTTTCATCTCTCAATTTAGTTTACAGCCTTGCAGGAGGTAAAAATCACATATCAGTCTAAGCAGAAATTCATTTAAGAAGTAACCTTTGTAAAAGACATATATTTATATACCACGTTTTAACAATGAAAAAAAATCTTGTTTGTATTGGAAAAAGAATTAATATAGCTTAGAGCAAAAGGGCTTGCATCTATATTTTTAAAACTTAAATTGCACTTATTAGGAGATTAAGGAATGTGTTATCATTCAGACACCTAGTATGCACATGTAAAAAAAATATACATATACAAAATAAAGCCACACAAATTATAGCATAAACAAAAGATAATTTGAAATATCTGTTACTGCTATGAAAATGTAGAAGAAAAACACTCATTACATGAAGCAATTGCAGCTTAACATAATTCTTGTTATTGTTTTCCATTAAAACCAGTAGGACACAAACTCTGCCACAGTTAGGGCAGTTGATGTATAATACTGAGATCAATGTTCTTCCCTGAAATTTGAATAAATGGTTTAAATTGATGGATTCAAATTATATATTTTTTTTAATATTTGGAAAAAATCTGTCAAGCTATGAAATATAAGAATATTGGAAATGGCTAAGTAGTATATAGGACACAATTAATATGTTTTTTTATACTGTATATTATCTGGAACTCTGATATGTCTTCTATATTCAAAGATTCAAAGGATTGGAAAGTACATATCCCATGTATTACAAAGCTTCAGGTGCACAATATTTCCACTCATATGTTTTGTTATTTAAGATGCACTGAACTAAAATTTAGCTGCAAAGGTAAAAATTTACCAAGTACCCTCTAAAGTTTTGTGGAAATTATTTTGTGCAAATGTATTTAAATTTTTTGAAAGAAAACAAAACAATGTGTACAAAATACAGTTGTTGATACAGAAAGTAGTACAATCAATGTTGCATAAAGTAAAAAACATAGAGAAAGATAAAACATGAGCCAGAATTAAACAGAGCAGGGGGGTTGAGAGGGGAAGCAAGAGAGGGAAGGGGGGGAGGGGGAGACATATTTAGAGATATGTAACATATCAAAAATGTAATGTCAGGATCACCATTTAAATAGGACCAAAAAGGACTAGAGTAGGGATTAAGGTTCTGGGGGGGGGACTGATATTCCATATAATATTCATACCACAGGAACCACTTGATCAATGGGGAGGGCACTTCAGTGGAATATTTAAACCCAATGATTTCCATCACATAACTACTTTGGGTTTTGGGCAACAATTTTAGAAAGGGGCAGGGGTGAAGGGGACATTCAAGAGACAAGGTTGGGAGTGATGTTGAAGGTAGGAAACCGTTAATAGACTCAGCAGTGGGATGGGTAAGCGATGGATCCGCTATAAGATTCGTAGTAAGAGCAAACTGATTCGTAATACCTAGAGGGTTGGAGATATGGGTACCCGGATCGATGCGCAACACCTTGATAGTGTTTTTCCCTCAGAGTTTATGGGTGAACAATTTGCTTGCTCTATTACCTAGAGTATAGAATCTCTGGTTAAGGTTAACTGTTATTAATTTGTAGGTGGGAAAGGTTGCAAAAATTCCTGCACAGCACCGCGAGGAAGGCTTTTATTTTGGGTTCAGACGAAGTACGTTTATGGTGAGAATCTAACACCACTAGTTGAGATTCCTAAGAGGCCTGTACCCCAGATTGTGTTTTCCTAATCCTAGCCGCGGCCTAAATTGCCACCACTCTCATGACTTAAGAGCACACCAGTGTGAATAAACTAACGTGTCCTCAGGTGTGTTAGCCACTTCTGTACATAGGAATCAAAAGCATCCAACATAAAATGGACACCTCCCTCGTCTGATAATATGTAATCTGCGCGTTTGAAAGAATGGAAATGTTGCATATATCCACCAATCAGACTCTAGCTGTCATTTTGTTGACTGTACTAAATAAATGATAGCTAGAATCTGATTGGTTGCTATAGGCAACATCTCCACTTTTTCAAACCCTCAGTTTAGTAAATATACCCCAAAGTGTACGAGAGTGAACATCATTTTGTAGGATTGCATGATATCTTCGTAGCCTATTTATTGAGAACATCGGTAAATATTTTAATTCCAAGATTTGTAACAAGCATTCATTTTTGGCAGTTCACGTTGTATACCTAGATAGATTGTAATTTAAGTTTGGACATATTGTGACATAGAAGTTTTGAGCAAGTTCAAATTTTTATACATTTACTTGCAGAATTTCCAGCACATAATCCAACACCATCACTGATTATGATTGTTATGATCAATTATTTCCATGTTTGTATTATCTTGTATCCTATAACTAGAAACACCCTTATATGTGTAGTGTTACTACTGTAGGCAATGTTTGTAAATTTTCAATTAAATTGTTTACTTAGACTTTTGAATCTGTAGATAATAAGGCAACATTCACTCATTACAAAACATGTAATAGTATATTAACACATTCAATTTTGTGGAGCCATGGTAAACCCCATCAAAATCACTGAGAAAGGCTTTAATACAAAGGAGCTGAAACACATTGGATACAGACACAAACTTTTTTCTGATTCACCAATGTTTCTAAAATTGTTGACTGAGACTAGCAATTACCCAATTAACTAGCTCTTATGGACTGCATAATACTGTGTGCAGCAAGACTGCTCCTAATGACACAATAGAGCTTCAGCATATTTTGTCAATTTATAGACTTATCATAGATGTTTTTAAATATTATGTATGACACTATATAGCAGTTTGTGAAGAAGCACAACATCACTGCATCCTAGTGTTGAGTACAATTAAGTATTTTTGTTGTAGCCCTATAATAAAATATTGTTAAATTTTACAATCTGAGTTTGAACAAAACCTATCTACATACACAGACACAGAAAGATCCATAATAGAAAGGAGAAGGAATCCACCACAACTGATCCAGTGTGAGTATAACTTGTTCCTCGTAAACAAAAATCAACTTGGGAAAGTCATTATCCTAAGTGGACATTTATGTTTTCTTATTTTTTTCGAGGTATATACTATCAGACAGAGTGGATATTTAACTTCAAAATCTCCCTTAATCATTGTGGAAATCTGTGTTAGGATTAGCTACAGCAACAAGACGAATGTTGGACATTTAGATCTAAAAGACTTTTTTTGAATATTAGGATCTCTCCAGCTTAATGCTTCCAGCTTTCTATCGATAACATCAGGAAATCCAATTGAACTTTATGAACTAAACACTTTTCATTAGATTAATCATAGACTTTATTGGGACATTACCAGGCTCACAGTTCAATCTTCACTACACTGTCTATTCATATAAAGGTGTAGCGCTGCTCTTTTCAATTACTATTTGTTCCATTGGAGCCCAGAGAAACCATGATCAGCAGCTCCCTAATTCAAGAACACACTCAATATCCCATAGAGACCACAAGAGCGCATTTATTTTTATCTACTAACATACCAGTTATAAAATGTCTATCATGGAGTGTGCAAATAGATGAATTTTGTATATAGCCCAAATAGATACATTTTATATACAAATAGGACCATTTAATGCTCCCAGTATTTGGTGAGCATACACTCAGAGGCATGCTTATTACATTACATTCTTTGGGGTAGATACACTAAAGCTACTAAAAGGAAAAGTGGAGGTGTTGCCCATAGCAACCAATCAGATTCTAGCTATCATTTATCTAATATATTCTAAATGATAGCTAGAATCTGATTGGTTGCTATGGTAAATACCTCCACTTTATTCTAAATGATAGCTAGAATTTGATTGGTTGTTATGGGCAAATCACCACTTTTCCTTTTTAGAAGGTTTAATAAATCTACCCCTTAACTTTTGTGCATCGTCTGCCTGACATTACTGATCATTTGCTTTTGACCCTAACTATGGATTGTTTAACTTTTCAGAGTCTGTTC